>NC_034603.1:12007835-12016396 GCF_900095145.1 Mus pahari | reverse complement strand
GAGAGAGAGAGAGAGAGAGAGAGAGAGAGAGAGAGAGAGAGAGAGAGAGAGAGACTGCTTTAATAGATACAAGTCTCCAGGGCTCTGGCCCACCACAGACCTCTCTGGAGTGTTCATGATGTGGAGCTCAACAAAGATCCAGGCTAAGAGATCAGGGTTCAGGTTTGCAAAGCCTATCCCTATCCATGATTCATTCCTCACTTGCACTTTCAACAACCTCCCTTCCTGTGCTTGCTCCATGACTCCCAACCTCTCCCACACGCCCCAGCCAGAGTTTAAGTCCATCCGTCAGCCACCTCATTCTTCAAGCTGGTCCAGTAGCTTCTGGCTGCAGGACATAAACATAGGATCTCCTAACAGGGCCCACATGGCCCTAAATGACCTGGCCTCTGCCTCACCCCAGCCTCTACTCCCCTCTTCCTTTGCTTGTTGGAGAGCTACAGGGCCTCCATCATGCTTTCAACCTTCTTCCAAGTAGTCCCTGACCCCCTCTTTCAGGCTGTTCCCCTTCCCTGGCTCATGCAACCATGTTTGTTTACTGTATCGTCTCTCTTGTGCCTAAGTCCCGTGAGCACACGACCTCAGCTGGCCACCTGTTTACAAACTTTCAAGCAGATATTTAAGAACTGGCTGCTTTGGGGCTGGAGAGACGGCTCAGAGGTTAACAGTACCTTCTGCTCTTTCACAGGACCTGGGTCCGATTCCCAGCATCGATTTAAGGGCAGCTTACAACCATCTGTAACTGCAGGGTATCTGACATCCGTCATCTGGCATCAGAGGGTACCCACGAGTATGCGCACATGCACACGCTCATGCATGCACGTGCACGCGCACACACACACACACACACACACACACACACACACACGCATGCACACACGCACAAGCAAATCTTAAAATAAAAGAAATAGCTGCTTTATAATTGTTTGAGACTCAAAAAGTCTGTAGGTCATAGAAACCCCTAATTCAAGAAACTTTTCTTTCTTCCTCAGTTTTTCTTACACGGTACAGACAGAGCAAAGTTCCTTTGGATTGCTCAGCCTGCCTTTCTGTCCCTGTCTCGGGCTGTGCTCATAGAATGCCACACATACAGCAAATGCTCCACACAGAGAGGTTTAACCGGTCAAATAAAAAGTTAACCATTACCTGCCCCCCCTTACCTTTTTAAAAACTGTCATCTAAATTGTTCTTTCTGGGTATGGGTTGCGAAGAAAGGCTTCATCAAGTCTTCTTGCTAAAAGGAAGAAGAAAAAAAATGATAGTTAAATCCCAGAAATGGAATCATGAGGTGTTAAACTTGGATGAGTTCAGAAGTCTGGTTTTAATCTGCGCAGCCCTGGGCTTCCAGCCTTTCGGGAAAGTAGCTGGTGATTCATGGATGCACAGGCTCCGGGAAAGCTCTGGGGCCCCACGGCTCCAACTTGGAGGTCGCTGTAGGGGAAGAGCTCCCTCCACCTTCACAGGGCATAGCCTCCCACGCATTTTTGAGGGCTTTCTGCCAAAACTGTGACAGGAGGAGCGGCAGAGGTGGGGACCCTGGCCTTTCTTTTATTTTTCTGGAATGTGGTCTGCAAGGACAAAGGCCAGGGATGCTTGTCTGAGCTTTGAGTGAAGCTGTGAGGTCCAGGTGCTGACCAATCTCCCCTTGAAGATCCAAACATCCCCCCAAAACAGTTGTCATCCTCAGTGGTTAAAAGCCCTGGGAAAACCCCGACACTCATTTGCTTAACTATTTCATGGACACAATGCTATTTTTAACCCACAGAGTCTGTGATAAGAATGAGCTTATGCCCCCCAAACACCTAGGCCAGAGGCTGATACACTAAACACTGAAGTTGGCTACCTGCCCCCAAATTGTAATCTGCTCCCCAGAAGCCCTCTCAACTGGCCTCCTCTTCCTTGAAGCCTCAGCTCTGGTCTCCTCTCCTTGGGGAACACTGCCCACAGTCTAAAAGTATCTGACCCACATTGATCTTGGGTTACCCTGTTCTGCCTTCCAACATGTTTGACCCAATTGTGGTGAGGTTTGATTCACCTCTGTCTCTTCCTGCTGGCAGATCTGGGGAGGTAGGGCCCTTGCCTGTCCCTCTCTGTACCCTGGAGCTCAGCCACACATATAGTGCGTGTTCAGCACAACTTAAGTGACCTTGATTGCAATGGTCACTCCTGACCCACGAAGTACCAACAAAATGTCGATACATTCATGATGGACAAAGTCACACACGGCTACTGAGAGTGGAGAGAGCCGAATGCTAATGCAGCAGTTCAGTTGAGCCTTCCCGTCACCACCGCAACCAGGAGTCCCTGGAGTGATGCCTTGCCTGGCCGTAACCTCAGCAGAAGAGGACCTCCTGATTGGATTCAACTGGGAAATTCTTGATGTGTGTGGACTTAAAGGGGACGAGGCTGGTGGCTTGGGTTAAAGAGAGCTTGCTTGCAGAGGGATGAAGACTGTTGGAAAATCTGCTTTGATGGGAGAAGGCTCTAATGGAAAACACCCTGCCTTTACCAATTCCAGGAAGCAAATTAGAAGCAGCCCTCCCCAGTGTCTCTCAGTGCTGAGGTGGCCTGCAGGAGAGGGGCTGGCTGCAGCTCTGTACAGAGCTCTCAGGACATCCATTTGGTGGGGGGAGGGGATCTCAAGTTTGGTGCCCACTTGGAAACTGCAGTGCCGAAAGGAGAGAGATGGAGGACTAAAAGGTGAATACAGAGAGGTGAAAGGCATGAGGTCCTCTTTCTGAGAAATATTTAAAATTTTTCTTCCTTTTTCTCCCTCCCCATTCTTGACTCTGCCTAAAAACAGAGGCCCAAGGATGAATTATGACCTAATGAGAGGTCTCAGGAGCTAGGACCTGGTAGGGCTTGTCTCAGCAGGCACTTCTGAAGACATGCAGAAGTCAGTCTTGGGATTGATATTGAAGGATTCTGTCACCTGCTATTTATAGCTCAGGTTCTTCAAAGCCAACAAACATGCCATTCAACATGGTGGGCAGTGCAGGCCAGCCCTCTAGTCCAGGCTGCTACAGGTCTTTGAGCTTCCACTGAAGAACTGGCTACAGGGGTCAGGGAGGTAGAGCCAGGCCCCTGGTAATCGAAATGGGAGACCATCAAGGTCCGATGGGCCTGTGACTATCATGTCACATGGAGAACCAAAGAAGACAGTGAAAAAGGGCTGAGTGGAATGAGGAGAAGAGAAGAGGGGTGAGGGTGTTTGTTCTCCTGTCTTCGTGTCTCTAGGGGCTCAGCCTTGGCAAGGCAGACCAGCTGGCATGGTTGGAGAGAATAATTGGGCAGTGCTGTCCAATAGGAAAAGGACACAAGTCATACACCATTTAAAATTATCTTATTATCACATTAAAAAGTAAGAAGAAGCAGGTAAAATTATTTTCAATGTTATTTAGGTCAAGGTATCATCTCATCTCCGAACATTCAATCTTCAAAATAATTATTAGTGTGACATTTCACCATCTTTAAAAAGTATTTTTAAATGTATTTTAATTTTACACATATGGGTGTTTCACTTGCATGCATGTCTGCACCACATGTATGTCTGGTGCTCATGGAAACCAGAAGAGACTGACGGATACACTGGAACTGGAGTAGAGAAAATGTGATCTGTTATGTACATGCTGGAAGTGAACCTGAGTCCTCTGGAAGAGCACTCAGCTCTCTTAACTGCTGTCACCAAACTCAGACACTATTGCATATGCCAGCAAGATTTTGCTGAAAGGACCCTGATATAGCTGTCTCATGTGAGGCTATGCCAGTGCAAGGCAAATACAGAAGTGGATGCACACAGTCATCTATTGGATGGAACACAGGGCCCCTAATGAAGGAGCTAGAGAAAGTACCCAAGGAGCTGAAGGGGCCTGCAACTCTATAGGAGGAACAAAAATATGAACTAACCAGAGCTTGTGTCTCTAGTTGCATATGTAGCAGAGGATGGCCTAGTCAGTCATCAGTGGGATGAGAGGCCTTTGGTCTTGCAAAGATCATATGCCCCAGTACAGGGGAATGCCAGGACCAGCAAACGGGAGTGGATAGGTTGGGGAGCAGGGTGGGTGGAGGGTATAGGGGACTTTCGGGATAGCATTTGAAATGTAAATGAAGAAATTATCTAATAAAAAAAAGAGAAATCGATTTTAGGTTTAATTCTTCTTTAGAGTATGACATGTCTGGAGAGTATCTGAGGATTTTTGTATGCATATGTACCATTGCACGCTGTGCCCATGGAGACCAGAAAAGCCACCGAAATGGTAGCTAAAGAGGGCTGCCATGTGGGTGCTGCCAACCTGAGTTCAATGCCCAGAACCCTCGTGGTAGGAGGAAAGCTCTTAAACTTCTGACCTTTCAGCCTGTGTCTCCCATGTGCAGAGATTGCAGGTATATGCCACCAGAATTGGCTTTGCACTGTACTTTTAATTTCTGGGGGTTTTTACCCTCTAATTTTAAGGTAATTTTTGTGTTCAAAATGTCTAAGGCTGGAGAGATGACCCAGTGAGCAAAGCACTTGCTGTATAGGTGTGAAGGCCTCGGTTCAAATCCCCAGACCCCACGTAAAGCTAGAAACTGGAGTGTGAGTCTGTATGTAATTCCAGGGCTCCTAAGGTAAGGTGGGAAGCGGAGACACAGGACTCCTTGGAAAATCACAAGACAGCTAGAAGCAAACATGGGACTGAGACTCAAATAAGGTGGAAAGCAGGATCCAGCACCTAAAATTGTTCTGTGCCCTGTGCACGCACACTGCAGAATGTCTGTGTTCACACTCAGGCACATGTCCAACCAGAGGGAAAGGGAGAGAGAAAGGAAGTATTTAGCTTTTCTGGGAGACCTGGCATCCTGTGGGCCTTGTATTGCTATTCATAGTCCAAGAGGCTGGTAACGGTGTCTCCATTTTGCAGGAGACAAAACAGAGCCCAGAAAAAACGTAAAATAACTTTCCCATGCCAAGCATATTGGGGAAACCAGGCCTGCCAATGCCAGTCCCAGAGCTTACGGTCTTCCATCTTAGCCCTTCTGCTAACAGGAAGGTCTCTAACAGGTTAGTGATGCCGGCATGACCGGGCACGTGTGCAGAGAAAGAAGCCAGAAGAGAACAAATCCAGGGGAGGGTCACTGACTTTAGAAAGGGTTCGGCAGAGAATCGCTTCCAACACTGGACCTAGAATAGAAGAGGATTCACTGAGCAACTCCATTTGTGCGGAGTTCCTCTCATGGAAGTAGATGCAGTTTGCAGGGCTCTGACTGGCAGGAAGAAGTTGGAGAAGTACAAGTATTCGTCTGCTACCTCCTAGTGAACATGGGGGCGGCGGAAGCATCAGTGAGAGATTATGGGAAAGAGTGCACAGTCAGCAGGGCCAGGACTAGACAAGAAAGAATGCAGTGACAAAAAAAAGTTACTTCCTGGACTGGGGAACAAAGACTTGCAAGTATAGGACAGCCGGAGCTATACACAGAAACTACATAAAAAAAAAAAAAAAAAAAAAAAAAAAAGGAAGTCAGCAGGTAAAACGTGCTTGTAATTTCATCCCTGGAGAAGCCGAGACAGGAAAATCTCAGGGACTCCCTAAAAAACCAGCCTAGTGTATTTGGTGAGCTCCAGGCCTGTGAGAGCCCAGACTGGAGATGGGTGGCATTGGACAGCTCCCAAGTGCATGTGTCCTCATTAGTACACACACACAAACACATGCACACAGAAAACGTACACACAGACACAGATACATATATACATACATACACACACAGAGGACACACACAGAGACAAATGCATAGATACACACACAGAAAGCACACATGCAGACACACACAGAGAAACATACATATACAGACACAGATACATCCATACACAGAGACATACAGGATACACAGACACACAGACATAGATGCATCCACACACAGATACATCCACACAGAGAGAAACACATATACACATGTATATACACAGAAAACACACACAGAAACACAGATACACACATACATACACACGCAGGAAACACATGCAGACACATGCATAAACACATACATGCAGACACATGCATAAACACATACATGCAGACACATGCATAAACACACACACAGAAAACACACACATGCAGACACACAGAGATATATACAGACACAGATATATCCATACACAGAGACATACAGATACACAGACACAGATATATCCACATACAGAGACACTCAAACACACACACACACACATACACACACGCAGAAATTTCTTGGGGGATCTTGCTGACTTCTTCATGGAGTCATGTAGCTTCAAAGATGACTTTGAACTTGTGTAAAGAATTCTGATTCACCGTACTGGAATAAATGTCATGATCTGGGAAGGCATCGCACGTTCGAGTGTGCTTTGCTAGTTAAATCAGGAAGGGGCAGAGGCGATGTCTGGAGAGATGAGCAAGCAAGTGAGCGGAGGGGCTGAGTTAGTTGGTGGTGGAGAGCAGAGTAGTGCTTGTAGCAACCAGATACCAAATAATCCTGTGCAGATGGGAGAGCAGAGAGGTTTTAATAATGCTAAATGCCTTAGTCATTATTAACGCTGCTGATCTGCTGTGGACAGTCTCTGGCAGATGGTCATTTACGGGAAGGACCTCTGGAATGTTGCAGACCAGTTTCATGGTCACATCAGAGGAGCAGCACACTGAGATGTACCTTCGTGTGTCACAGGAGGAACTGGCTGGGCTGGGAGACCACTGTCAGCCACTGTGATAGTCTGGTTGAGTGTTGAGGTTCCTGGGGTGGATTCAAGGGCGGCGGTGATAGAGAATGTGAACTGTATAGAGATACAAATGAGGCAAGGGCATTTGGGGTACAACTCTCAGGGAGAGAGCTTTGCCAGCATGCACAAAAAACCTGGGTTTGCTCCCTGGAACTGAATAAATCCGACGTGGAGACACACACCGGGAATCCTACCACACCATTGGCAGGGGCAGGAGGAACAGAAGAAGTCAAAGGTCCTCCTCAGCTACCTACTGAGCTCAAGGTTAGATGGGTCATAGGAGACCCTGGCTCTAATGAAAATAAAGACAAGGCTTAGAGACAAGTAGTTTGATGAAGGAGGGGGAGAGGAAAGAATTGTGAAGAACTCGATGACATTTTCTGACTGTCGTTTACTATAGCTTTCTGAGCACAATCTGCACCACCCTTCTCCCCATTTTAATGCATTTAAAGAAATGTTCAGAGATAAAGAGATAATGAGCCCTATTGAGGTTAACTCTGTGAACCCAAGCATCCAATCTGGACACAAAGAGTTAAGTACCTTTGCTGCCTGTGCAGCCCAGAGCCTGTCCTTAAAGTGATTGAGTCAGTTCCTCCTTTGAAGATAGATAAATCGTTGTCATGGAAACGAAAGCGCACAAGTTCAGGGCCCGAGGGCGTGGTACCAAATAGGTTCTCAGTAAACCATAGGGCTCTTTTCTTTCTTGCGAGCCAGCAGTCAGAGCCTGGGATAGGGCATGCTCCTTAGAAATGTTTGAATTCGGGCTGTGATGCCCAAGGGAGGCAGAGGTGGAGAGGGACCCATCCCGATGTCTTTCCCCATCCCAGGGCGAGCTCTCTGCTACCTCATCTGCAGCATCCAAGGTTCCTCCAGGTCCGACCCTCTCACAGTCCTGAGGGTCGCGACACTCACCCTCTGTGCCCCTAGCCACGTCCAGGGCCATCCGAAGTCGCTGCTCTGGTGGTGCTCAGTCCTGCTTGCAGCAGCCAGAGACGCGGGCCCCAGGCATAGTTTTCCCATCCCGTCATGGGCGGGAGTGCCTTCCTTCCCGGTCACGTGCGCTGGCTAGCAGCTGGCCTTCTTTTTCCCTTGGATTGTAGAAAGACTTCCAGCGGTGGGGGCAACTTGGGTGTGTCGGTGCATTTATGTGTGTAGAAGCTGTCAGAGCATTTGAAGGTTTTGTACACGAGTCGTTGTTATTTCGGTGTTTGCCAGTGTCTGCAGAGCCATCTGTGTGTACATGTGGGCATTTATCTCTTGGTGGATCCGAGGCTGTCTCAGGAGAGAGCATTTCCTTGTACACTGAATGTTCCTACACTGGAGAGTGATTATAAGGTATACATAGATGTTTAGTAGTAGTAGTAGTAGTAGTAGTAGTAGTAGTAGTAGTAGTAGTAGTAGTAGTATGTGTGTGTGTGTGTGTGTGTGTGTGTGTGTGTGTGTAGGTTATGCATCCAAACATACGTCAGACCCCAGTATTCATGTGCAGATTCATGGTGAAGACTGAGCTGAGTGTGTAACTGGGAGTAACTGGAGTGCACATTATATTCTGGGTGTGTCTGATAGTGGTTAAGTATCTGTGTGAGGTGACACTGATGAGTGTTCATCGGCTTCTTTTCTGTACACACACACACATACACAAACAAGCTTGTGGGGATCTTCTCTGGATGTCAGTGTCCACACATACGGGAACATATATGTCCCAGCCCTCATCTCTCTCCTCTGCAGATGACAGATGACAGTCTCTTCGTTATCCCTCTGACTCTCAGGCCTACTGCAAGTCAGACAGAGAGAGAGAGAGAGAGAGAGAGAGAGAGAGAGAGAGAGAGAGAGA
>NC_034603.1:11999026-12007225 GCF_900095145.1 Mus pahari | reverse complement strand
TTCAAATCCCAGCAACCACATGGTGGCTCATAACCATCTGTAACAAGATCTGACGCCCTCTTCTGGAGTGTCTGAGGACAGCTACAGTGTACTTACATATAATAAATAAATAAATCTTTAAAAAAACAAATTTAAAAATTAACTTACATTTATTTATTTATGTTTATATGCGTGTGTGTGGAGGTCAGTGGGTCTCAGACTGGCCATGCCTACAAAGTTAGGCAAGAGTCCAAGCGAACCAACTCACCCTCCCATGTGATCGTCATGAAAGGCACCGATTTTCTCCTGAAGTATTAGCTTCAGAGACATAGTCCGATTGTCCTTGAGCCATAGCTTCATGCCACTTGGAAAGAACCCGCTTATGACAAGAGACAGTGACAGCCCCGCGTAAGAACTGGAGGGAACAGCGTACCACGGCGACTTTATTAAAACCTTTGTTCTCACACTTGTAATAGTTGTGCTAGAAGTCCTATTCTCTTACTCTTATCCTATCTTTAAACTAGCTTCAATGAGTTCCTGTCAGTAACTACAGAAGCAGACACACTGCAGTGTCTGCCTCCCATACCTACTTCAAACCTTCCCTTTTGTGTGAAGTTCTTTCAATGTGGAATGAGGTGAATGGAGCCATTTCTTTGAATTATTAACTGGTGGTCTACTGGATTCCCACAACCTCTCTGTGCCTCTCTTCTGAACTTTAATGATGCTGTGTTGGTAGTTTGACATGTTGTAAGGGGGAACAATCAAATCATAGAAATCAACAGTGTGAGCCAGCCTTTAGCTTGCTTGCCTGGAACACTGCTGTCTAGAGCCCTTCTCAGCTGCTCCTCCCACTGGCTAGAGCCATGTCCTGATTTGTGTACCCCTTGGTTATACTGGGTAGGTAAGCATGCCCTGGTCTAGGCTGCATTTGAGTCTTTAGACTCACTAAGAAGGAAAGTCCTGCAAAAGGATTTAGGCCAAGGTCGCCATTGCGTGCACAATGCCAAGAGGCCCAGAGAAGGCTAGTTGCTTGATAGCTGTGGAGCCGATCCTTTGACTTACAGCCATAGCTAAAATATGGATTACTCTCTCTGCCCCTTTTAACTCTTCCTTCATTCCATCCTTGGCACACAAGTGTCTACACACCATTATTGAGTCATTCCAAAAGCTAGTGGCCAAGACCCAAGAACTCAGATGTTCATTTTCAGTACAGGGCTTAGGGTTGGAGAAGTTCTCCAGAATGAGGTCACTCTACATGAGGTGTCAGGAATGAATCAAGGGCGGGGAGACGGCCGTTGGTAAGGCAGGCATGCTGCCATTGTAGAGCTCCTGAGTGGGTGGGCCTGGGGAATTGTACTCACGTTGTAATGTCATTTGATGGGAAAGGTCAAGTTAAAAGGCCATGAGGTTGAAGCAGACACTAGCTTCCTCTGTCACTGCGGATGCAACGAGACAGTCATTCAGCCTAAAAGAAAGTATGTAGGCTTATACGACATATAAAGTTTGTTTTGGTGTTGTTTTTGGACACAGTAGTTCAGGAATTTGTTCTGGAAGTATGCCCTAGGTCTTTCAACCCACTGAACTGAGAAAGAACTTTAAACAGTTAGGGAGGAAGTTAAATAAGTCATTGTACACTTGTATACAAACAACAAAGGCAAAACTGAGAAGGGAACACAAAATATCCCATCCGAGTGTGGTGGGTGGAGCAAACCTTTATGATGGCACTCAGGAGATCGACACAGGAGGATTAGGAGTTTGACTCACTGGACTACCAAGTGAAATGCTGCACGCACACACACACACACACTAACCAGCCAACCAACCAAAACCAAAAAAAACCCCAAACAAACAAACAAACAAACAAAAATCAAAGCAAAACAACAACAACAAAAAGCAAAAACTCATAAAGGGAGCTGTATTCCCTAGAGAGAGGAACTAAAAAACTGGAGACCCTTTCGTTTTCCACTGTGTGGCGTGCATTTGAAAACCATGGGAGTGTTTTTACTAATTCAGTATCCTGATTTCTGATAAAACAAAAGCAAAAAAAAAAAAAAAAAAAAATCAAGTCCTGTAAACAACTCTTGGAGAGTCTTCCTTTCACTGCTCTGAGGGACTTGGATCTTCGGGTGTGGCAGAGACTTGAGGAAATTAACCGTGAACTCCATACAATGGTACATTTTATTTAGGGAAGTAGTGAAGATGGAAGTTTTTTCTTCTATTTCACAGGAAAAAAAAATGTGTGGAGCACAAGGATGAGTCTTTCCCCAAGACTGCATTAGTGACGGGGAGCTGAGGCGACCTAACCCTTGGTCCTGGGCACGAGGACTTTTATTAGAACAAGAGAGAGAAGTTTCCATGGGAAAGGGAAGAGTAAGCAGAGATGGTCTCCAGCAGCAGAATGGTTTCAGGAACACTGAAGTGCCGAAGGGCTGGAGCTCTGACAGAAAAATAGACCAAAATAGACACTACGGCTCTTCAACAGGAAGTGACCAGAAAAGCTCCATCCAGATTCCAGATGTAACTTGCAAGGCCTTGGCTGGAGAAATCTCATTTTTAGAATCAGATCAAGAAAGAGAGGGTGGGGGAGGAAGGAAGGGAAAAGACAAGACAAGAGAAGAAAAGAAAAGAAAAGAAAAGGAAAGGAAAGAAAGGAAGAGAAAAGAAAAGAGAAAAGAAGAGAAAGGAAAAGGAAGGAAACAGAAAGAAAAGGCTCTTGAGAAGGCTTTTCAAATGCAAGGCTCAGAAGAAGCTGGGTATGGTGGTTCGCACCTGGAATCCCAGGATCTGTGAGGCTAATGTAGAAGGATTGCTGAGAATTTGGGGCAAGCCTGAGCTACATATGGGGTGACAGAGTAAGACCTAGACACAAAACAAAACAGATAGGTTGTTTGAAGGAGTGCTGTAAACGGCTCTGCAGAATTAAGCTTTGAAGAGCAGGTATGGGCAGGACTTGCCCCATTTCTGCCAGTGCAGTCATGGGAGAGTAATGGAAAAGGACATTCTCCATCTCTGCACTTTGGCTTGGAAGAAAAAGCAGACAACCCAGATTCAGAGTAAGATGTGACAGTGACTGAACTGTGCACATGAATGAGCTAGAGCCTGGGAAGAGACTCCGTCTGCAGCTGTTTGTGTCTGGGGAAGCTCTGCCCTTCAGTGACACTCGGACGGGAGTTCTGCACGGTAGGTCTGCTCACACCCAGCAGATGTCTTCACCCACATATCTGTGTGCATAACCATCTCTTTAATGATCTATAACTTCCATGCTCCAGCAACAGAGAAGTTGAGCTTGGGACTTGGGACGGTTGCAAAGTGCCACATGTGTGAGTTATAGACTAATGTGAAACATGTTCGTTAAAAAAAAAAAAGGTCAAAAGAAAAACCAAGTTAAAAAAAACAAAACAAAACAAAACAAAACAAAACAAAACAAGACAGGACAGTGTCTTTGTAGCCCAGGCTGAGCATATGCCATTTCAGCAAGTGAGTCCATCTCATTAATGACATTATGCAGATCCGATCTAATGAGGTGATAGCATTTCAGTAAAATGCCTGTGAGTCAGAGAACCGACTTTGTTGAAGTTTCTGATGTTCTGATACTGTAGAGCGTAATGCAACAGCCATTTAATGGCAAAAAAGCAAATTACTATTTCTCATTCCTCACCATGGTGATGAAGCACAATGCTTGAGAGCCCTTTGGCCCTTTGTGGGATTTCCCAACCCATGTACCAAGGAATCCATAAGCCAGAGAGCAAAGAATGGATGGCTATGAAGCACGCCTGGCTTTAGTGCTAGCTGCTGCTTCACCATCTAGAGATTCAGGCCTAGTGGCTCCAATGATACACTGAGGAGAAAACAGAGATTCTGTATGGAGCCTGTGCTAAATGCCAACAGGGGAAGACCTCCAGAGCCTTTTGAGAAAATCCACACTCTGAGTAGTAAAAGCTCATGGTCTTCTGCTAAGTCTTGTGAAGGCTGAGCCCTTTACAATGACGCTGGATGCTGTTTGATTCTACAGCTCATAACTTGGATTAGTGAACATAAAACAGGAGAAGGAAGGAAGAAGGAGAAGGAAGAAGATGTAGAGGGCACATGACTTACCTGGGTCATATAACAACTGCTTTCCTCTCACAAGGCAGCTGCTGCCTCCCCCTCCTCCTTTCCCCTTGCCCTTCCCCCCTTCCCTCCTTTTCCCCCCTCCCCCTCATCTTCTCCTCCTCTTCCTTCTTTTTCTTCTTCCTCTTTCTCCTCCTCTTCTCTTCTTTCTTCTTTTCAACTTACGACTTTGTCTGCAAGGGGTGAAGGTTCCTCGCGATAAGCTGAGTGGAAGGAAGAAGCCTTGGCCTGGCCGACGGTTTATTCTGACCAACACTACTGATTGCTGTAGAAACTTTCAGCGTTACAAATCCAAATCTCCTGACCAAACAGAATGCTGCCAGCGAGAGTTCTGAGCATGATATTTGGCGTCTACTGTGTCTGAACTAAGCAGTACCTAGAATGATGGATGTAAGCTGCAGCAGTTAAGGGCTAAATACTAAAGGTTTGGTGGGTAGTCATGGGCTCACAAAGAAGCACGGAATAGACCTCACAGATAAGAGGAGAAATAGCTTAGGATTTCTCAGTATGAATCTGTACACTATGTGGATGTACCCCGGAGCTCATCTGAGGTCATGAGAAGTCATTTTGAATATATTATAAAGGAAACATGGCCAAGCATACGCTCATGTGGGGGCTGGAGAGATAGCTCAGTAGTTAAGAGTACTACTTAACTACTCTTGATTGCTCTTCTAGAGGTCCTGAGTTCAATTCCCAGTACCTATGTGGTGGCTCTCAACCATCTATAATGGGATCCGATGTCTTCTTCTGCCCTCTGCAGGTGCTAGACATACATGTGTTGCACCTACACAAATGCAGTCAAAGCATACCCATGCAATAAAAATAATAAAATAAATCTAAAAAAAAATAGAGAAAAGAGAATAATATTAATGTGAAAAGATTTCATGTGAAATTTGATTTAACTGTTTTTAAGGATAAATGGGAGTATAATTGTAATCGTTTAATTGTATTTAAGGATACATGGAATAATGAAATCCAGGCCTTTGATCTCAAATGTAGGAAATAGAGGCAGGGAGAGAGAATAGAAAGAATGAGGGAAAATGCATTAAAAGAAAAGTAAAAGTCTTGCCAGGGCAAATACTCAAAATCTTTGACCATGGTCTACATGGGAATTCTGGGATTGCTTAGCCTGGTATGACAAAAAACAGAGCCTAGAAATAGACTTATACAGTAAGTAGAAGGGAAGCCATCTAAAATTAAATACATAAAGGAATAAATATTTTGAGGCTTTGATCTTATATTGTAGGTCAAGAGTAGGGGGGTAAGTTTAAAAAAAAACTTACCTCAGACAGATAATAGAAGCTTATGTTAATTAAAATTATAATTTGTAAATTATATAAAGAGAAAGGAATATATACTCACAGACATTTAATCTCCACAGAAGGGAGAATTGAAATATACTGAGATGAGTAAATGACTGAGGCTTTTGATCTTAAATTATAGCTCCAAAAGCAGGGGTTAGGCAGCCTAACCTATCTCAGACAATAAGAACTTAGGCCTTGATCTCACTATTAAAAACTAATCGTGTAAGAACAAAACAGCAGATGGTGGGGAAGCACTATCTCAATAGATAATATTTGCTTAGTTTGTTTTAATTGCTTTGAGTTGTTTTCGTTACCAAAATGAAGATGATTATAAGTTTGGTGGTATTTATGATGCTAAAATTCCTCTGGGAGAGGCCAAGCTCTACCTTTAATGATTTCCAGTTACTGGACCAAGGACATGCTATTTTGGAAGAAAGGGTCTGTATTTGTGTTGACAGGAAAGGAGAAAAGGCTTTGGACCCCTTCCAAAATGATATGGATCAGATATGATAGGGGAAGACCCCCTAAAGATCTTGGCTATAGACAGAAAAGAAAAAATTAAGACCAAACAGGACAAGTAACTTGATCTGCTAATTTCTCAACATGGGAACAGCCCAATGATTGGCTTAGACATAAAAATGTCTCTAGCCAAAAACCTCAGCTAAATTTAGACAATAAATATTGTTGATTATGAAATCCTTAAGATTCTTCATGCCTTCCTTTATATGTCATGAATGAAAATTTATTATAATTGGCTATTGATCAACTTAACTCATAAAAAGACAGTTGTCTTTCACCTGCTCAAAGAAGGACCAAAATTGATTCTTAACTGCTCTGTGCACCTTGCACAATCCATACAAATATCTTAATAATACTAAAATTTTGGTGATAAGATTTATACATTGCAGAATGTACAGCTATGGCAAGATTCATCCTCCGGGACGCTGTTCCAGCCCCCTGCTTCCTGATGCTGTCCAGAGACCTGCTTCTAGAACAGCTTCAGGAACTGCTGCTGATTTCCAATGGGCTCAGTTCATCCAGCTTTTCCAATCAAAGCTTCAGTCACGTCCCCAGCTCTCTAAGCACACAGAGACTGGATAACATACGCTGAAGCTGGCTTTCCTAAGTATAACCAAATTTTCTAATTTTCCTACCCCTCCTCACTGCTTTAAAGACTTTTCTTGTCACTCCTATTCAGCAGGAAGAAGTTGTGGAGAGTTGCCATCCTGATCCCTTGGGTTTGGGTGTCTGCTTATGGGTATTTTATAAATTATAGCTAGGTTGTCATTTTAAGGAATAATTTGGAAATGGTCATGATTTTGAACAAGAAGGAAATGGCTGGGATGGATTACTAAATCTATTTTTAAACAAAACATTATATAATCACCATCTTACATTGGTAGACATCTTTATAATTGATACAAATTGAAGTTATAATTTTAAATTGATACAACGCTTATGGATTGATGCAGATTAAATTTTTAATTGATTTCTTATATTGCTACAAAATTTGCAATTAATATTGTTTCTCTTAGGTAAGCATCATTTAAGAGTACAAGGCTTAAAGCCAGTCCTTCTAATAACTGCTATTACAAACTGTATAAGATGATTAAATAAGCTGGGCAGTACTGGTGCACACCTTTAATCCCAGCACTTGGGAGGCAGGAGCAGGTGAATTTCTGAGTTCAAGGCCAGCCTGGTCTACAGAGTGAGTTCCAGGACAGTCAGGGCTACACAGAGAAACCCTGTCTTGAAAAACAAAACAAACAAAACAGAAACAAACAAACAAACAAAAAGATGATTAAATAGTGCAAGTTAAAAGACAGATAATAAACTCATGGTTATATTAGACTCTGGTCTAATTATATTAAGGGGCTTTCTATAATATTCAAATAAAAATAGCAAAGAGTAGTCAAGGTTCAACAATTCAGATATGTTTTATGTAGATAGTCTTATCAGAAATCCACAGAATATAACATTTGATATTAATTCATTATTAAAGATCATTTGACTAGAGACATGTTTGCTCCTGAAAGTACCCCCCTCTTAGTTCAAAGAAGAAACTGAGCATCAAAACCTCCATAGCAAGGTAGCAACTGGACAAAAATTGCCCTATTCATCTACAGACAAAAAATAGACACATGATATAGCATAGTCAACAGCTTAGCTCTGCCAAGACTGAGTAAACAAGTCCTTCAAAGTTCCTTCTTCATTTCAAGGTCTGTCAGCTGGTTCTGGGCCTAAAGGCTACTGACTGATGCGCCAACATTTCGAGGAATGAGGGACTATCCAGGTAGTCAGTACAAAGCAGTTAAGTTTTGAAAGCTATGTTTCGTGCTTCCTATATCTACAGGTAAAATTTAATTCATTCTTGGATTTCTGATAAGGTTGAAGATTACTTATTGTCTCATAATCAAACTCATATTGTTTAACATTGAGGAAGATGATTTAGAAAAGGTAGTTTTCAGATAATAATATAAGTTAAAAGTTAAAACATAATTCAAGTATAGAATTGTAAACTTTTAAGTCAGGATAAATAGTAAAGTACTTTATCTAATTGACAAATATGATCGATTGGATGAGCAAGTGCTCATACCCAGAGTCATGTCCTTAGCTCCTTATTGATCTTCTCAGAGGATGGCCTCTTGATTTTATTGATTTTTTTTCTATTTCATTTATTTTTGCCCTTTCTTTTTCTTCCTTCTTGCTTTAGGTTAGTTTCATCTCTGAAGGGGCAAGTTCAAGTTATCTCTCTTCTCTTCTCTTCTCGTCTCTTCTCTTCTCTTCTCTTCTCTTCTCTTCTCTT
>NC_034603.1:11990814-11998991 GCF_900095145.1 Mus pahari | reverse complement strand
CTTCTTCTTCTTCTTCTTCTTCTTCTTCTTCTTCTTCCTTCTCTCTCTCTCTCTCTCTCTCTCTCTCTCTCTCTCTCTCTCTCTCTCTCCTTCATTTCTCCCAGTCTTACTATGTAGTTGTCCTGGAATTCACTATGTAGATCCAGGCTGGCCACATACTCACAGAAATCTGCCTGCTTCTGCCTCTTAGTGCTAGGATTAAAGGTGTGTACCACCTGGCTATTTTCTTCTTTTTAATATAAGCATTTACAGCTCTACATTTCCCTTTGAGCACTGATTTTGGTGCATCTCATGATTTGACATATGACATTTTGTTCTTGACATTTCAAAATACTTTCTAAATTTCCTTCTAATTAACTCTTTGATGATCTATCTGGAGCATCAGGTCCTTCTCCAGTGACAGGTTCCTGAGAGAGGACTGGAAGATCGGAGATAGAAAAGACTGGGATCGGCCTTGTCGGTCAGTGTAAGCAGAACGCTGAGGGGAGAGTGTCCGGGTCTGTTGGTATGTGAGGAGGCACCATGTTCCTCACCGCTGTCCTTCTCCACGGCCGCATTCTGGGCAGGCAGTGGATCAGGAAGCACCGGCGGCCGCTGTTTTTCCAAGTGAAGGAGAACATGATCTGTCGCCTGGAGGTGGAGACCGAGAACCACTACTGGCTGAGCATGCCTTACATGACAGCAGAGCAGAAGAATGGACATGCAGTGGAGTGAAGGGCCCAGGTTTTTGAAGCCATCAAGGCAGCGGCCACTTCAAAGTTCCCTAAGCAGACCAAGTTCCTCTACATTGCAGATCAGCTAGACCATCTCAACATCTTGAAGAAATGGTCCTAACCTGGTATCATCACCCTTCAAGATTAAGGATACCAGACTGCTCTGTCCTTACTTGGTCCTGGGGCTGAGAAAATGTAATTTATGTACCAGTGTGACCCCTTCGACCAGTATCTTATTAAAGCAAACATGATTTGAAAAGAAAAGAAAAGAAAAGAAAAGAAGAAAAGAAAACAAAAGAAAAGAAAAGAAAAGAAAAGACAAGACAAGACAAGACAAGACAAGACAAGACAAGACGCATCAGGAGGTCTAGCACAAGCTATGTCTTATGCTAAGCATGTTTATTACGAAGTGTAGCATCATATATACAGATTTTAGGCAGAAATGGGACAGTGTCAGCAGGAAGCTTTCATACAGTGGGATGAAGTCAGTGGGAAGCTCATCAAACAACGTTGCACAAAGGGGAGCCCAGGATTTCTTTTTTGTTTTGTTTTGTTTTGTTTTGTTTTGTTTTGTTTGTTTTTTATTAATACAGATATATTTTATAAAGTAATAGAATTCATGACATTTTCTTTTATTATTATTATTATTTTCTTTATTTACATTTCAAATGCTATCCCGAGGATTTCTTAAGAGCATCACAAACCGAGCACACAGTGGCCTGCCCCCAGTCTAAATTTCAATATGAGTAAAAAGGTATGGATGTTAACCAGCCAAAGGAGTAGAGTGTACTACCATTAATTAATTAATTAATTAATCAATCAATCAATTAATAATCAATCAATCAAATGCTTGCAGTGTTAGTCTTCCCTGACTCTGTGCCCTATGATGCTGGGACTAGAGCCCCACACCATGGCTTTCTTTACTGCCCACCTTACCCCTTATTTTATAAATAAGAACTGCATGTCATAGGAGAGAGGTCAGGGCACTTGCTCACCTCTCCTGCTTGCTGCAGATTCTTCACATTGAGAATAAGTTCCTTCCAAGTGGTAGTTGACTTCTTTCTAGGTTTTCCATACTCCCCAGGGCCCCTCCCTCGGTATGCTCAGGGCTGGCAGCACAGAGACTGGCAAGCTGCTCTTTAGACTTCTGCGCTGCTAGGGCATCAATACCAGCCAAGCAGGTGACCTTTCTGAGACCAAGTTGTATCATTCCAAGGGACCCCTCCCTATGCTTCAGTGATCTCAACTTCTCCGGTCCACCCAGCCCTTGGTTTGCTGGTTGGATCCTACATTTGCTGCCTCTGTGATACCTCACTATCCCCTCAGGCCCTTACAGTTTGCTACTGGATGGCTCCTGATTCTTCTTATTGAATTCTACTTGCTATTAAAACAGGTGAGGTTTCGGCTTCCTGATTTGACCCATGTATTTAAACAGAGATAGTTATGGTAAACATTAATGATTTTTAGGTCTGAAAATAGTCATATGAGTGTTTACCATACTCCTGTTCCAACTTTATATAATATATATAATATATATCAAATATAATATATATAATTTATAATATATCATATAGTTGAAAATAGGAGTTAATAATAAACAATATATTTTATTATGAATTCCATCAGTGTTTTATTATTAATGATTTCAAATATATATGAAATATTTTCACACACTAATATATTTTTATATATTTAACATATAACAGATATTTAATAGTATTTATATAAATATAATAAATACATAATATACAAAATATAAAAATGTTATATGTAATATATTTATATGTATTATATGAATGTATTCTGTTATAATATATATTAGATAAATATATATTATATAATAGATAATTATATAACAAATATCTTTATTAAACACATGAATACATATATATGTATATATACCTGAAATCTTTCATAATAAAGCTCTTGTGTGGGGGCGAGGTGGCTTAGTAGGTAAAAGCACTGACTGTGTAAGGCTCACCACCTGAGTTTGATCCCAGGAACCCAAGTAGAGGTGGGATTGACTCTATAGAGTTGTCCTCTGACCTCCACACATGTGCCATGTCACATGTGCATGGGCAAACTCACATATGACACATACACACAGTTTATTCTTTGTCAGAATAAACAAAGACATGGGAGATCAGGTTCTGAAAATTTAGATAGAGCTTTGGTTAGGATGTTATTAATGGATTTGCGACCATTCCAATCAATCTGATGTTCTATCAAAAAATCCCCAAATACAGCAAACCAGATTCCTACTTCTGAGTAGAGCTAGGAAAATGAATTTATACAGCTAGCGCATTTAAAAAATAACGTGTCATAATTAAGCAAATAAAATATGACTTCTTTGGGGGAAAACGAAAAGGTTCTATAGAGAAAACCTTTCCAAGCGTTTGATTTTAGAGTGGAGAAAACTGAGGCCCAGAAGTAAGAGCTGCCCCAAACCACGTAACAAAACTGGAATCAAACCTTTCCCATTACTCAGTCCTAATATTGGAAGGCAAACAGAGGAAGTGGGCTCTAGATGGTTTGTGATGGGAAGTAGCCTCATACACAGAGAACTGTGGAGCCTGTGGCCTCAAGGAGTGGAGCAGGGAGAAGGGAGAATGTCTGCATTTAGCAGCTTCCCCTTTGACTGTCGGCAGCAGTTCCTGGCACCTCCTCTACAAAACTGATTCATGGAAGATTTCAGACACATCCTGGCCTTCTAGCATGGACGGCACCTCCCCCACTTATTCCAGGGAAAGTACTGGGGCTGAATCTGGTTAGCCAAGAGCAGAGGACTGACAGACCAGGAAGGAAAGTGTCCCAAGCAAAATAAAGATGCTATGATGAAAATCAGCAAATGAACCAACGAATGTTGGGCAGGTCAAAAGAGACAATCAATTGGCCAGTCGTCATCATCGTCGTCGTCGTCGTCATCATCATCATCACCATCACCATCATCATTTTGGTTTTTTTAGACAGAGTTTCTCTGGAGTTACAGATGGTTGTGAGCCTACTCGTGTGGGTACTGAGAACTGAACTTGGATCCTCTGTATGCCTATTTGTATACCCTCGGCTCAGGGAGTAGCACTATTAGAAGATGTGGCCCTGTTGCAATAGATGTGTCACTGTGGGCGTGGGCTTTAAGACCCTTATCCTAGTTGCCTGGAAGTCCGTATTCTGCTAGCAGCCTTCAGCTAAAGATGTAGAACTCTCAGCTACCATGCCTGTCTGGAAACTGCCGTGTTCCCACCTTGATGATAATGGACTGAACCTCTGAACCTGTAAGCTAGACCAATTAAATGTTGTCCTTATAAGAGTTGCCTTGGTCGTGGTGTCTGTTCACAGCCATAAAACCCTAAGACACTCTGTAAGAGCAATACATACACTTAACTGCTGAGTCCTGTCTTCAGACCCTAATACCTTTTCTATAAATGTTTAATGTTAACATATCTGGTATCTCAGAAGTTTGTGTCCACCCAAACCTGCAGATAGTGACACCTACTGGTTATAATCTATCATTATCTGTCTGAACTAATTTAAGAAAAAAGTCAGAAAAGAGCACATATGGTTGAGCCAAGATGGATATTATTATGGAAAGCTTGTGCATTGTTTTTTGTTTGTTTGTGTGAATGTCACATGTATGCAGGCCATCTTATTTATAATTTATACTCTAACCACTTGAAACCTTTGAGCTGTCTTAGACAAGTACATCTAAGGAAATGTGTGATGTGAAGATGTCGGGTGAAGGAATAGGGGCAGGAGAAGTAGCCAAGGTTGGTGCAATCGGGGTACTGGGTTCTCCTCTCATCTTACCACAGGACTCATCACCCTTAAGGAACCAATGACAGTCCTTAAGGGTGAGGTGCAGGAAATCCTCAGCAGGCTTACTGAAATAATTTAAAAATGGGCTGTACTAATGTATTTCTCAGGATTGTCACATTTGCAGCATGGGAGAGAAAGGAGTAGACACTGAGGTTAACGCCAGAGAGTAAATTTAGAAGTAAAATGTTATGCAGGACACTCCACCCTTCTACTGCATTCCTTCATAATCCACAATGGTGTTGGGAACTGATCAACTTCCTGATAATAGCCCTCACAGAGAAGAGAGGCCACTGTCAGTTTGTCCTTAAGATGGCTGTTGTGGAAATTATTTAATCCCAACCCAGGGTTTCTACCCTGCCTTTGACCATTTAGTTCCCAGATAAAACACACACACACACAGCATTTATATTTACAATAAGCTTAAAACGGCACAAGAGCTGGGCAGATGCCTACTCTATGCTATTAGAATCTACTTCCCTCTCAATAACCCCAAATTACTACTGACTGTTTCAACTGGGCTGCTCTTAACTTCAACAGGCCGGCCCTCAGGGCCACCTTTTCATGATTCACTCAACCCATGGCAGGCTTTTCTCCTTCCTCCTCACCTTCTCCTCTTTTCTCCTCGACTCTTCTCTCTTCATGGTCCTCTTCTGACCCCCAGCCAGGGAATCCTAAGCCTGCCTGCCTCTCTTCTACCCAGCCACTGGCTGTCAGCATCTTTATTTACCAGTCAGAAATAACTTGGGGGCAACTTCACATGGTGTCTACATGAGGACTCTTGTTTTGGGGGCAACCAGTCTTAAGGAACCAATATTAGCATTCAAATAGAGGCACCATCAGACCAACCCACTACAGATGGGAGAGCTTCTCTCTTCTTGGCTCAGTTCCTAACCTATCAGACCATACTTAATGTTCGGGTATTTAGTTGTTTATTTAATTTTTTAAAAAGTAATTTGGTCAGATACTTCTTTCTTTCTTTCATGGATACCACAAAGTTCAGCAGAACAGGAACCCCTCTGTGCTCTCGCTCCCTTTTACATTGTCACTGCACAAGTGCCATTAGTGGCTGGCTGCCATCACCCATGCCACAGCCTCAGCAAGCTGAATGCCCATCTTAAAAGGACTGGCTTTGAGATCTTCTAGAACTGGTTGTTCGATGTCCGGGCTCATTTAATCAATTCTGGAATGGATCACGCCGTCTGACAAAGGTACTGTCTGAGCTTCTTCTGGGCATCTGGGCCCCAAAAGATTTGTGCTGTTTCTGACTTGTGTTATTTGAATGCACAAGATTTGATGATTTTTTTTTTTTCAGCGGTGGTATGAGGATACTTCTCCTTGACACATAAATATCCAAATTAATATGATGTTTGGGGTAAGGTGCTCTTGTGTGATCCAAGTGTTTTCAGCTGACCAGATGGTGCTGGTATATGCTTCAGGTCTATGGAGATTATGCCTGGGAATACCATTGCAGTGTTCGTTGAAATAGTCTGACGGTTTTGATGGCCAGAAGTCAATGTTTGAAATGCACTGTTACATACCACACACCATGGACGCTGAGTGCCACCCCCATCATTGTACAGGCAGACCAGTAACGATTATCCTCCTCTTTGCATTTCTTTCACATGGGACACAATCACTTTCAGGGAATGTTCCAGAGACATCACAGAATTGTGCTTTTGAGTAAATTATAACCCTGAATTAAAAATGAAGCCACATTATATGCTGGTCTGTCCCTACATGCTATCCTGTCCACATCAAGAATCATCCTATGAGTTAAAAACAATGAATTCATGATATTCTTAGAGAAATGGATGGATCTGGAGGATATCATCCTGAGTGAGGTAACCAAATCACAAAAGAACACACATGACATGCACTCACTGATAAGTGGATATTAGCGCAGAAGCTCAGAATACCTGAGATACATTTTGCAAAACACATGAAACTCAAGTAAGAAGACCGAAGTGTGCACACTTCGAAGTGTGTGAAGGGGGAACAAAATACCCAAGGAAGGAGTTACAGAGACAAAGTTCAGAGCAGAGACTGAAGGAAGGACCATCCATAGACTACCCCACCTGGGGATCCATCCCATATACAACCACCAAACCCAGACACCATTGCAGGTACCAACAAGAGCTTGCTGACAGGAGACTGATACAACTGTCTCCTGAGAGGCTCTGGCAGTGCCTGACTAATTCAGAAGTGGATGCTCACAGTCATCCATTGGATGGAGCACAGGGTCCCCAATGAAGGAGCTAGAGAAAGTACCAAGGAACTGAAGTGGTTTGCAGCCCCCTAGGAGGAACAACAATATGAACTAACCAGCACCCCAGAGCTCCCTGGGACTAAACCACCAATCAAAGAAAACACATGGTGGGACTCATGGCTCTAGCTGCATATGTAGCAGAGGATGGCCTAGCTGGTCATCAATGGGTGGAGAGGACCTTGGTCCTGTGAAGGTTCTATGCCCCAGTATCGGGGAATGTCAGGGCCAGGAAGCAGGAGCTAGTGGGTTGGGGAGCAGGGGAGAGAGGATACAGCATTTTGGGAGGGGAAACTAGGAAAGGGGATAACGCTGATAAAGAAAGAAAATATCTAATAAAAAAAAATTCATCCTGTGCCATGTTTGTTCAAAGTAAGTCAAGGCAGCATGACAATCCTACTCAAAGCCAGCCACTGAGATAGAGCTAATGTCCTGGTGGAAGTGATTTCCCAACAAGTCTCACATGGGAGAGTCAGGCTCAGGCAAATTACTAATATCTATGAGTCCTTTATTATAAAACTGTATTTATGACTTAATTGTTTTCAATAATATTACAAATAAATCTGGTCTATCTCAAATCTCTTAGGAAGAATACCCCACAATCATCTCTCCCATCCATTCTGTACCAAAGATTTACATCCACTAGGTGAAGAACCATGGACTAAATAAACCATTCACCTAATACTCAAAGGAAGGGCAGAGTTTTAACAAAGTGGCTTGTATTTTTAATAAGGATTAAACAGGAATATGAAGTGGAAACTTAAGGGTTCTTTGGAGAGTTGTTGTGTGGGATGGTTTTTACTGAGGTAAACACATGATGGAGTGTTTTTCCTGAAGTGGACACAGGTGAAGAACTAAGGCAGACTCGTGAAGGAACGTTTCACTGAAGTAGACACAGGAGAGAGGATGTTTTGCTAGAGCAAACACATGAAAGGACACATGATGAAGGATTCTTAGCTAACAGCATGCATTAGTCTGCCTTATGTTGTGTAATTGAGTTCCACTTGTTTGGACTCTGAGGACTTGGGATGACTGGATGCACATGCTGAGGCAAGGGACATGGAGGACGTGTGATGTTTGGAGGATAAAAATAGGACTCAGAGGAGGGATGGAGACAGAGCTTGGCTTGCAGGAACAGCTAGCTGTGCAACGCTTGTGGGTCTCCAGTCTTTGCTGATTTTCACTTCCCTGAGATAGGCACAGTCGAGAACTGCCACACCCACTCTAGTAGTGACTCACATCAGGTTTAAAAACCTGGATGCATCCTGAGGAAAAAGTGTCTCAAGAAGACTCAGCTGGGCTGGTGAGATGGCTCAGTGGGTAAGAGCACCCGACTGCTCTTCCGAAGGTCCGGAGTTCAAATCCCAGCAACCACATGGTGGCTCACA
>NC_034603.1:11980041-11990262 GCF_900095145.1 Mus pahari | reverse complement strand
TCTCTCTCTCTCTCTCTCTCTCTCTCTCTCTCTCTCTCTCTCTCTCTCTCTCTCTCTCCTGTGAACTGTCTGTCACTCATTCGCAGAATCCTCACTCACCTGCAACCAAGAGACCCAGTTCCACGCAGATCGGGGACCCAAGTGAGGTCTGTCTGTGACAGAGAACTTCTCTTGGTTCCTGCTAATTGTGCATAGAGGCCGGAGGAAGAGGTCAGTGGGGTGTATACAGGCCATGGCTAGCTTTTACACAGTATTTGTATCCAAATCGAGGTCCTCAGGCTTCAGTCCAGTGAGTGCTCTTCCACTCTCTCCAGCCTGGGGAATGGCATGACCTCACAGTACAGATTTAATAAGTCAATGTCTGTCTTAGTCAGGGTTCTCTAGAGTCACAGAACTTATGGGTAGTCTCTATATAGTAAGGGAATTTGTTGATGATTTACAGTCTGTGTAGTCCAACTCCCAACAATGGTCAGCAGCAGCTGTGAATGGAAGTCCAAGGATCTAGCAGTTGCTCAGTCCCACAAGGCAAGCAGGCCAAGGAGAGAGAGGCAATCTCCCTACTTCAAATGTCCTTATGTAGGTCTCTAGCAGGTGTGGCCCAGACTAAAGGTGTGTGCCACCATGCCTTTAATCCCAGATGACCTTGAATTTGGAGATCTCCCTGTCTTAATCTGAAATTCATAGCCACTATGCCTCAAGATCTCCATGCCAAGATCCAGGTCAGAAACTTCTATCTCCCAGTCTCCAGGTTAGGGTCACTGGTGAGCCTTTCAATTCTGGATTGTAGTTCTTTCCAGATATAGTCAAGTTGACAACCAGGAATAGCCACTACAATGTCCATGTCAATGTAGATACTAGAAAGCCTGTCAGAGAAATTGCAGAAGACCAGCAGCCATCTAAGCCTGAAACCAAAGCCTTGACAGAAGGCAACGTTTGGATCTGACACACATTGGCTGCAATGCAAACTGTTAGCCATCAAGCAAGCTGTCTGGAGGTAAGGACTCATGCTAACTAAAATATAAGTATCTTGCCCTCCATGAGATGTACTGGTGACAACATGACAGCTCCAGCTCACAATTCCAATACTGGGAAAGGCGTCTGTTTCTGAAATAATAAATGAAAGTTCACAAAGCGGGGCCCAGTGGTGTACACCTGTAACCTCAGCACTTGGGAGGTAGGACGGACGTTTGTCCTCAGCTACAAGATCTGCACACTACACCTCCTTCCCCAACTTTACAGTAATATGACTAGGGGTATTCTAGAATTCTTTCTAAAATCAGAGTAAATTAGGCCTCAGAGTGGAAGAGAAACGTTTAGTTTGATAAAGGATGCTGAAAGTTTCTTGTAAATGCAAAAGTTAGCCACATTCTTCAGCATCCCTGTAATCCATTTCTCTGCCAAAGAGTTAAGGGTACTTCAAACAACTCATGGCTAAATATTCTCAATTGCATCTTTATTAACAAAATAAACAAAATAGACACCAATAACCGACTTTGTGCTGAACCACCTACGTTGAGGTAGAACACAATTTTGGTCTTTATGATCAGGGATCTATTTGCATTATAATTTTGAGTGCGTGTGGGGGGGTACAAGCATGGCATATGTGTAGAGGTCAGAGAACAACCTGTTCCTCCAGAGCTGTTCAATGGTCTGGTACTTGCAGATTTGGCTGAGCTGGCGAGCCTGAGCCTCAGGTATTTTTCTCTGCCTCCCCAGGGCTGGAATTATAAGCATACACCACTGACCGCATCTGGCTGGGCTGCTTTCTCTTTAATGTGGGTCCTGGGGCTCAAATCCACATCTGTACGCTTGCTAAGCAAGCCCTTCTCTGATGGAGACACCCCCAAGCCTGCATTGCAGTCCTAATCTCAGTCTGAAGGCTCACACCACATGGAGCCAGGTAGTCGGTGTGTTTTCCTGCCTGTCTGAAATGCTGAGGTCACACAGAATCCTGGAGTCCGTGTCCTCAGACAACGCTCACAGTGGAGTGGTGTCAGCATTGTCTGTGCCATGTTTCCAGGCAAGGCAGGCTGAAGATCCCAGCAGCAGCAGCAGGACACGTCGGAAGCCATCCTTGTCTTCAAAGAACCTTCATTCTCAAGTGTTTTTGCTCTTGTATTTTTATCAAATGATACTTGCTGGGTACTCAGACTAGGTAACTAGATGTCTTAGATCTTTTCAACTTTAGTTTTGTATCATTAAACAGATCAGAATTAAATGGCATACAATAGTAAAAAAAAAAATCATATATCATAAAAGTGACTTCTAGGTCTGAAAGTTCATGTTCAGCAAGGTAAGTGTGAAGCAATGACCATTAAAAGCTAAGCATTTTAGATGTAAGGTATAAGGAAACGTACAAAAATCCAATGTTTAACAACTGAATGAAAAATAGATTTATTATTAGGATTATGGGGGATGCAGATATTTACATGCCCTGCAGATTTCCCTCAGGTGATGCAGATGAAGGTAGAGTATTTTTGTTTAAAACAAGAAAATCTTAGATGGCAAAAACCAAATGCTGTAACTGCAATTATGGAGTTAAATTACTAATGATGTCACTACTGGAATCGCTAGTAATTTAAGAACTGGGCTCTGGCTTTGAGAGGACCTACAGGGCGGGGCTTCATACAAGAGACCAGGACTGGTGGCACATAGCTGGAGACCTCACTATGAACAAATGGTTTTCCTTCCTTCCTTCCTTCCTTCCTTCCTTCCTTCCTTCCTTCCTTCCTTCCTTCCATCTCTTTCTTGAGATCATCTTGCTATGTATGTAGCCTAGGACAGCCTCAAACTTTTTCTCAAACTGAGACAAAGCCTCAGGCAGTGCAGGCTGGTTTTAAACTTGCTATGTGGCTAAGAGGCTCTCACCTCAGTCTCCTGAATGCTAGGATTACAGGTTCGCACCGCCACACTCGGCTGACCTTGAACTCTTGGTCCCCCTGCCTCCACCACTCTCAGGTGCTGGCATTACAAGATGAGCCATCATGCAGACTCCACAAGACACTTGAGAGGAAGAGAGTCAAACGCTCCCTCCAAATCATTCATTCATTAGGATGGATGATTTTAACCCTAGTCACAACTGTTTGCTCTTTCCTGCTTGCTTGGTTTCTTGACTGCTGAGGAGACTTTGAGTCTTCAGAAAAATTTATTAATGTCAGGGAGCAAGAAGGACAGATAAAGATTTTCTATCTCTAGGTGACAAGGAGCTGGAAAGAACATGCTGTGTATGTGTCCGATCCTGACTAGTTACTGTCCTAGGAAAGAGGCCATGGGGTCATCTGGCCTCTGCCGTTTCATCCTGTAGGCTTCCATCTCCTCTTCTGTGGGCTCTCGGGTTTCATATATGCTGTTGTAGGGCCGCTTCCGCTCGTCAATCTGCATGATCTCCTTCACGTGAAGAAGGCGAGCCTCCTCTGCATTCAGTGCCTGTGGTGAGATGTGACAAATCAGCACCATGAATCTCCATTACCCAGGAACACAAAAGGCCCCATGGAATACAAGTGTTCTATCAAACCCCACTGTCTGAAAGAATGGAGTCAGCCCCTGCACTGTGAAACAACTACTTACTATTTGGCTTATCTGTTATTTTCCATAGAGTACAAAGTGTTCTATGACATTTTTTAAATTAGTTAAAGAAACTCTGTTAAGGGGCTGGTGAGATGGCTCAGTGCATAAAAGCAACTACTGCCAAGCCGGATGATTCCAGTTTCATCACCACAATCCACATGATGGAAGGAGAGAACCAACTCGGGCTGTCTTCTGACCTCTGCATGAGTATACACACACACACAAAGTGACAGAAACAGGCACAGACACACACACACAAAGTGACAGAAACAGGCACAGACACACACACACAAAGTGACAGAAACAGGCACACACACACACACACACACACAGAGTCAGACTCACACAATTGCCACTTATATGACCTGGGCAAACAATGCACACTCAGGGTGGTCTCCTCCTTTTCAGACCTCTGCAGGCAAGCAGGCAGAATGGCAGCATTAGCCCCAAGGCTCCCCCGCCCCACCCCGCCCCCCTTTTGGCTTGTTGCTTTCCTGACTGAGATGTCACCAAGTACCTTTTTCAGTTTTTCCTGCTTCCTTTCCTCATCGTCGCTGTCAGAACTGCTCTTGCGGTGTTTCTTCTTCTTCTTTTTCTTCTTCTTCTCCTCTTTTAGTTTCTCCTGATGCAGCTGACAGGGAGAATAAAAGGCTATGTGAATACAGAGCTCGGGCGCATGATTCAACACCCGCTCAGGACTTAGTGATTCAGAGCAGATGGTCACACACTGACCTCCATGAGGGTCTGAGGTTTCTTCACAGCCTCTTCTCCAGTCACATCATTTATAATACATTCCTCTGAATTCTGTGAAAAGAAATATAATTTGAGTTGAAGACTATAGTTATGAATCATTTGAAGAACAGGTTAGAATTTGAAACATGAGAAGATATGATTTATGCAGAGTCTGACTGTCTTTCTTATACCTTTAAAAACTAGAGAACAAAGGCTGGGGGTGGGGTTTGGTTGGAAGAGTCCTTGATTAGCCTGCAAAGCCCTGGGCCCCATCCCTAGCATCTCCTAAAGCCAGGCCTGAGCACGTGCATAACCAGCACAGTCAGAAGCTCAGGATCACCGCTGGACAGAGTGACTTCTCGGCTAGCCACGCCTACAGGAAACCCCATCTCATCTCCTTACTGATCTCCTTCAAGAGAAAAGCTAGAGGGTAATACTTACAACACTCTCCTTCCCAGCTTCTCCAGTACAATAGGAATACTTAAAAAAAGAGTGACAGCATTTGTATCCCCAGCGGCCTTCTTTCCAGTAAGATCCCCAGATATGCTGGAGAGAGAGAGACAGACAGACAGACAGAGGTTATCTGGGAAAGAGCCTGGGGATAGAGACTTTCCCATCCCACTGACAGGAGATAAAATGCTGCAGCCACCCTGAATTTATTTCCATTGTTGGGTAAAACAGAGACAGCCGGTGGGTCAATGTCAAATGCTGGAAAGCTGGGCACTGTAGATATAACAGCCTATGTTCTACTCTCAAAAGCCTGAGTCAGGCACAACGGCATGTGCCTATAATCTCAGCACTGAGGAGGCAGAACATTCACGTTTGAGCCAGCCTGGGTAAAACTATGTCTCAATAAACTGACTCCCACCCCACAACCTCCCAAAAAAGTCGATGAAAAAATTTAGTATACTTGAATCTCTTAAGGTGTAAAACATTCCAAGCCTAAGGTTTTACTGTTTATAAGTGGCTTTGCTGCACAGTGCATAGACCCTTGTTAGACTATATTATGCTGACAGTGTGTAAGGTCTGTTTGGCTCTTTCTACTCTACATAGTACAGCTACACTTTGTAAGTTTATTGATCCTTGATGTTTAAAGTTTTGTTAGTTTAGGTTCACAACAAATGGGTCAAGATTGTAGCTCAGTGGCAGACCATGGTTAAGCATGTATGAGGCCCTGGGTTCAATCCCCAGTGCCAAAAAATAAAATACACACACACACACACACACACACACACACACACACACACACACACAGACATATATGCTTCATGATGTAATGCACTAAGGGACACAGTATCACCTACTTTGCATTCTTGCCAAAAAATTTAGGCTCTACTAAATCTGGGCTTTGGCCCTCAATTCTTGTCTTAAGACCTGTAGGGATCAGGTGGAGGTTATGGTCCTGCTAGGAAACAGGCGGATGCAGAGCAGGAGACAGTTAGTTCCCATGCCAGAGATGGTCAATGACCACTGTCTTGAAAATAAATAGGGAAAGAGCCAGCCAGCAACAAACGATCAATACAGGCTTAACTGAGAGAAGGATCAGAGGGTAATGTGCTCACCACACAAGGCTGATGGGCCTGAGTGGATTCCTGGGATGCACACAACAATGGAAGGAGGAAATTAAATTAACCCCTGCACATGTGCACGCTCGTTTTTAGAAGATGTATGATAACATGCTTGAGTGAAATGTCATACCTGCAATTTCTAAATATTTCTGCCAAAAATTATTAAATACAACTTGCATGTGTGTACATTCAAACCCAAAGTATAAATGGTACAACATACAAAAAATATTTTGATTCTGGGTAAGGATGCAGATTAAAGTAATTTTTTTTTTCACTTTCAGAAAAAAAGATCATAAAGCAAAGCTAAAATGTCAGCAACAACACAGAGAAATCAATGGTCAAGGTGTGTGAGAACAAGCCTGGAGGCGAGCACTGACCGTGTGGTTATTGATCTTCACGTCTTCCTCGTACTTAGAGCAGGCGACAGCGCGTTCCTGGCCTTTAATGACTGTGCCATGCCTGGAGTACTCCACGTAGTCTTCTGTCTGGGCTAAGAGCAGCTCAGCTGGAGGGGCGTCCAGGTGTTCTTGGCCACCGTACTAAACGGACATTGAGCATATTAAAACGCATTTTATAACCAGACTTTTATATCAAATCTTTATGGAAGGGCTTATTTTCAATGACAATAAACTTTTTTGTTTTTTTGTTTGTTTGTTGTTTTTAACTAGCTTTCCTAAGGGAACTATGGAAAGCATCACCAACTCTTTCCAGGTAAATAAGTTGTTTCCCTTGTTAGTTATCTGGTAAGTGAGGTAGTTTCAAGATGACCAGAGATTTTGTGTGCGCATGCCTGATATCCTTTGCTTCACAACTTTACTGGTTCTCCCATCAAGAGATGGAGCCAATTTCTCCATCCCTGGAGTCTGGATGTGTGGAAGCTAGAAAATGTGACGAAAGCAAAGGTGTGTTTTGTGAATGGGGACATACTTTGTAGCCTTGCCCTGGATCCCTCAGAAAGCATTTTAGAACGCTGGGCTGGGACTGAGAAAGCAAGACTGTGATGCAGATGTGAGCAGTGCTGGTTCAGGGACCCACAGCTAACAACGCATGAGAAAGAACAGGCATTTATCTTAAGCACTCCATCTTGGAGGGTTGTGATTGATGCAAAAGTCCATACCAACTGAGTTGGCAGGAGGACAGGAAGAGAAGCTCATGGGTTAAAGGGCTCTCCGTGCAGCATACCAAGCTTAACGCTTCTAATGCAGTAGGTAACGGTTTCTTAGTTACCTTTTCCAGGATGCTTTCCTTCTGCTGCTCTTTGAAGTCTTCTTTTTTGACTTTGAAGGACTTATACAGCAGCTCTAGCTTTGTAGGATCTGCCTGGAGATGCACTTCAGACCCCTTGTCGTAGGCTTCCCAGGCAAACACTAGAAGAATTTAAAGTGTCTCAATGAGTTGAAAGCTCCCTGTGGTTTTGCGTTTTTAAAGCAAGCTTTAAGTAGCCATCACCCATCTCCCATCTTCCTCTTTTCTTTCTGTCTGCTGGCTTTTTCTGAGACAGTTGTTTTAAGCTTGTGGCAATCCTCCTGCCTTGGTGTACCAGGTAGTAGGGTCATAGACATATGCCATCATGCCTGTTTTCAAATCTCCAGTTTCCTTTTTTATATTTATCTGCGTGAGCAAATGCTCATGCCACAGAACACATGAGAGGTCAGAGGACACCTTGATTCTCTCGATGATTTACCATGTGGGTGCTGGGGACACAACTCCGGTATCGAGCCTGACAGCAGGCACCTGAGCCACCTTGCTGGTCCTCATTCCTAAAGTCTATATAAAAGGCCTTGGTATAGAACAAACACTTACGTTGTGTTTGAGCCATGGAGATGGTATCTCCTGTGTATCGAACAAAGTTATCTCCAGCGTAGCTCACTCTGAAAGCACAGTTGTTAGAGACTGTTTTAAGAAAATCTCATTTACAAAATCAAATTAGAAAGCACAGACCCCTTTACACCAAAGTCAGTAAGTTTAACTGGAGACTTACTCGTCTGGGTTCTTTCCTGCATTGGCGTAAGGATTCTCTCTCATCGCTCTGGTTTTTGGATCATAATAGGCAGAATTTGGATCTAAATTTCTCAAATACTGAAAGGAAAAATATTTGAAGACTGAGTTACCACTGATTTATAGCAAGAAAGGGCTCGGCTGGGCAGAAGAGTAGGCCCTGATGTTGCCGGCCTTCTGAGTACCTCTGATTACACTAATCAAGCCCCACACAGACACTGCACAGGCAGGGTAAGTGAGGGACCGCTATCTGTCAGAGCCAGTGGTCAGGCTGACGTGACTTACTTTTGCAATATCTTCACGAATCCGGAGATTGCGAACAGTAATGCGTCTCTTAGAGTCGAAATTCTGCCCAGGCATGTCAATATCATCTGCATATTTGTCTTCATCTTCATCTTCACTGTTATGATCCTTTTCCTGAAAGGAAGAGTTGGGGACAAGAAAACTGAGCAAAAAGACGCAGCAGCACTGTGGTCTTGTTTTCTTTCCCCTTTAAACAAAGGCTCGTTGTGTGACTTAAAGCTATCATTATGACTACGATTACTACGAGCCAATGGAACTAGGAGAACATACAGCCAGAAAGGACAAGCATGTGTTACCATCTGAGAGTTGGGTTCCTCTTCTCCCCACTGGTGTTTTGGAGAATTCTGCATCAGAAAAGAAGGAAAACAACTGTAAATCCTTTTCATTTAATTTACAGATTACTTGGAATTTAAAAACAGACTATAAATGGGTGTACGTGAGTAGTTCGCTGTGTGCCAGGCATGCACCAGACCCTGAGCCTAATCCCTAACCCTGAAGAAAGGGAAGGAGGCGGAGGGAGGGAAGGAGGCAGAGGGAGGGAAGGCTGGCTGGTTCATTTCAACAACGCGCTCTAATACTTCTCACCTGTCCCAAGCACATACACTCTGACACAGTATGCTACTGTGAACTACTTTACTGATGCAGAATGTCTTTCATATGCATGTGTCTGTGGGTGTGCACCCACATGTGTGTGTGTTCCCTTGGAGGGCAGAAGAGAACATTGAGTTGCTTGGAGCTAGGATCTCAGACAGCTGTAAGCTGCCTGATGTGTGTGCTAGGAACAGAGCTCAAGTGCTCTGCAAGAGCAAGAGATGCTCCTAACCACGGAGCCAGCTCTGCGGCCTCCTGGGACAGGATTATAATCATACAAAGCTTGAGATGACTGAAGAACCAGAGGTCCTCATTTCCACCTGGTTCAGGCTTTGGCTCCATCATACTCACTAAGCCCGGCTAGTTCCTTTCTACTTATTACTGGACCATCGCATGCCACTGTGCACATGTGGGGGTCAGAGGACAAGTCCCATCAAGCCAGTTCTCCCCGCCACCTTACATGGGTGCTGCAGCTCAGACCAAATCCACGGCAACCGCCTTTTCCCACTGGGCCATCTTACTGGCTCCTAAAACCTTGCTAGTTTTTTAAAAATCAAGTTCAAATAGAAAATGTTGTCAGAATGTTTGCAATCTAGGTTCAAACCCCAACACAGCACATATGCAAAATAGTAAAATCAAAAAACCATACCACCACAATACAAAACCAAAAAAACAACCAACCAACCAACCACACAAAAAATACCATGAATTTATGGGTCTTTTTCTATGGCGGTCTTCTATTTTTTCATATATCATTAAAATATATGACAGTGAATATTGTTAATGAGGTCTGAATAAATGCTATTTTAATGTACACAGCACACTCCTGTGACTCCAGTGCTCAGGAGACAGAGACAGGAAGTTCAATTCCGTCCTAACTAGAGAGACATATAACATGAATTCTTGCTCTAAGTTCCACTTCATTGTTTTAAGCAGTGGTCCCCAACCTTCTGAATGCTGTGACCCTTTGATACAGTTCCTCATGCTGTGGTGACCCCTAACCATTAAATAATTCTTGTTGCTACTTCATAACTGCACTTTTGCTACTGTTATGAATAATATAAATATCTGTGTTTTCCAATGGTCGTAGGTGACCCCTGTGAACCAACTGTTTGACCCCAAAAGGGGTCATGACCCACAGGTTGAGAACCACTGTTTTAAAGTCTGGATATTTTGCTTGAATATCTTGTATCTTTACTTACAGCTTGCTCCACTAATTTTCCAGAGGCTAACTCTTCTTGCAGTTTCTGCGCTTTCAATGTTCGTTTTGCCTAGAAAATAAGGACATTTAAATTTTACTTACAACATTCAGATGGCCATTTAAATTGTATATACTTAAAGTGGGTGACTTTAGTGCTTTCAGAATTGGTCCCTAGAGCTAGCTGTAGGATACTGGGTCTCAAAAAAGGAGAAGGAGGAAAAAGAGGAAGAGGAAGAGGAAGAGGAGGAGGAGGAGGAGGAG
>NC_034603.1:11973237-11979111 GCF_900095145.1 Mus pahari | reverse complement strand
AAAAAAAAAAAAATTCAATGTTCTGAAACAGGTTATCTATTCTTACATGGGATGGGAGACGACTATAAAGCAGCCTTAGCCACAAGCTATAGCTTAGGGATGAAGGCTTCAGAACTTCTGAAAGCCAGAATCAGCTGTGTGTGGTGACATTACACCTTTCTTTAACCCCAGCAGTCAGGAGGCAGAAAGGCAGATCTCTGTGCGTTTTAGGCTAGCCTGATCTGCAGAGTGAGATCTAGGCAAGCTAGGGTTACATAGTGAGACTGCCACAAACAAACAAATAAACAAATAAGCAAATACAAGAAGATCTGATGTCAGTCTGTTCTTACACGTCTAGTGTCTTTGGTCACACTGGAACTAAAGACTCAAGAAACTGCTGCCAGCCAGGTGTGGTGGTAGTTGCCTTTAATCACAGCATTTGGGAGGCAGATGCAAGAGCTCAAGGCCAGCCTGGTCTCCACAGCAAGTTCTAAGTCAATTAGCACTCCATAGAAAGACTCTGTTTCAGGGGTGGGGGTAGGGCCACCACACCACTTTCACCATTGAATTAGACATGATACTGTAAGAAATGGCGCCATCTTCAGAGCACCCCAAGATGTGCAAGAGCGCTGTCAGGTTAGAGACACAGCAGAAGGATCTTCTCTAGGGAAGCAGAAAGCAGGGAACTAGCTTACCAGGTCAACTTTGGCGTATTCCTCCACAATCTTCATGTGCTCTTCTGGATTGTAGCCATTCCAGCGGTCTCTCTTCCCGTCATAGTCAAACATCAGCTGGGGCTGGATGTGCTCGTCTGGGGCGATGTTAGTGCCTGTGAATTTCGCTCCAACCCGCCTAGGTCTCTGAAAGACAGCAGGTCTTTCCCTAAGAGCTTGCAGCACAGAGGAAGACTTCCTGCACCGTTCACAGAGTTGGCGAAGACACACTGTGGCACTTTTAGTGTCTTTAATTACCAGGCAGTCTTTGGGCAGGAAACTGTAATGATATCACACTAAATTCAAGCAAATTCATTTTTATTTTTCTAAAATAACTTTAGGAAATAGAAGTTCTCCGACAAGGGGCAAACAAAAGGCTGGCTGACAGTTTCCCACCAGGCTTAGAGTAAACTTACCTCAAAGCAATCTTTCCTCTTGTGTGTCATGGCTCCACAATTCTCACATGCACCTTTGCGGTACTTGGTAGTTATAGAATTCTGTTCAAGGACAGAAAAGAACAAAACAAACTTCTTATCAGCAGTTACTTTGGCTCTCACTATCTTGTCTACTGGAAGACTTTATTTGTTAAAAGAAGACCAGGGGCTCAGAGGTTAAGAGCACTGTCTGCTGTTTCAGACGTCCTGAGTTCAATTCCCAGCAACCACGTGGTGGCTCACAACCATCTGTAATGAGATCTGGTGCCCTTTTCTGGAATGTAGGAATACATGCAGGCAGAACACTGTATGCTGTATACATAGTAAATAAATCTTTAAAAAAGGAAGACCAGGTAGCCTTCATGTTCTGAGATGACCAAGTTTAAAGGTTTTAATAATATAAAAGAAGAAATAAGAAAAGATTGGAACTAACACTGTATACACTGTGAATTTCAACACCAGGGTCATACAATATCTTCCTACTTTAAACAACATCACATTCAAAGTTCTTAAGTTCTTCACAAAAAAATTTCTACCGGCAAAATGACACACAGGTTGCCACATACCTCCTTTACGCCTCTCTTGTACCATTCCCCAGATGAACTGAATTGCTTCTGTTTCTCTGGCTGTGGTCTCTGATGCTTTAAAGTGGGTCTCTTTGATGGATCAATGTACCATGGAACCGAAGAAATATACTGAGGAATATGAGGGTTGATATCTCTGTAATAAAATTTAAGTGAAATTGTGAAGAAGGAAGTTTGAAAATGGCATTTGAACCACAAAGGTAGTGAGCACAGAGCTAAGAACAGAAGCCCTGCAGTGGGATGGAGAGGGAAGATGGTTGCTATGTCCATTAACAGAAGAACTAAGAATAAAGATGTACAATGTTATATTACACCGAGGAGCTTTCTAACAGAGATGTGGAGACTAATGGTACAATTGAAAAGAAATGGAGGAAGGGGTTAGTGAGCTCCGTCCGTCAGAGCTGAAAGTTAAATGAGTGCACACAGCCAACTGAGTAAAGCAATCCGAGGTATTATTATTCAGAGATGTGAAAAATTCAAAAATAAGAGCATGGAAAAGTAGCCACTTAGGCTGGGGACAGAAAAAAGGTAAAAAAGGACAACTGCTAGTCACTATAAGCTCTTTAGTATTATTTGTCTACTAAACTACATACTTATGGGTTTGAAGAAACAAGAGAGAATACACATTCTGCGAACGGGAAAGGACAACTCCTACCAAAGCAAAGGGTGGGCACCTGAAGAACTGGGGGTGGATGTAAACACATCAGCAAGACAAGACTCACTTTCCCTCTTCATCGACTTCTGCAGGAGCATTGCCCAGTTTTCTCTGTTCTTCTAGCTCCTTCTTCTTCCTCCAGTCCTCTCGGGTCATCTTTTTTGGCTCCTCCAAACTTATCTCCTTTGAACCCGTCATGGGTGCCGCACTAACTGGGTCCACAGCGGCCGCCGACATGGTGGACTGGCTTCCTCTAAAAAAGGAAGTTTGTTCAGTAACGGAGGCCTCCTGGAATACACCCCGAGACTACTGAGCAGTGTCTGAGCAATACACTGTGAGCTTTACCAGGGTCTCTCTCACTTACACTTTTCTTCCTCCCTCTTACTTCACAAACTTTTTATGGTGTTGTGATCAAAACTGGGTCCTTGCTGCAGTAACAGCATTCTCCAGTCTCCTATGTTCTTATTCTTTCAAAGTGCCTATAAAGGAGGGTTTCTTTACTTTTTATTTGTTTTGTGTGCAGGCATGTGTGGAAGGGTGGGGAATGTATGGGGAGGTCTGTGGCAGGATTTGGCTTCATTGTGGGTTCTTTCCTCTCCCATCCTTCTCCATCCCCTTTCTTTTACCCTCTCAACCCCCTAACACTAGATAAAAGAGAAAAGGAGAGAGAGGAAAGAAAAGAGATCCCAGAAGAAAGTCAGGGGTCAGAAAGGGGGAGAGGTTATCATTAGCATACTCCCTGCTGATTGGGGCATTGAGTTCCTTGGGGCAAGTTTCATCTTTGCTGTCAGGATATCTGATTTCTTTTACTTCTTGCTTCTTCTTTGCACAAGATTACCTAACAAACCTCAACTACCAAAAATCAACAACAACCCCCAACAACTAACAACCCGCCCCACTTCTTGGGGCTCTAGCATTTATTTACCCTCTAAGTCCAAGTCCCCAGAATTCCAAATGTCACATGAACGCAAAAACTACCTGCAGTTGCTGGCAAAGCCTCTGCTAAGGCATGAAGCAAATCACAGTCAGCTACTGCACCAGTCTGAAGCAGCCCCACCTGGGATTAAAATGAAAACATAGTCATATATATATATATATATATATATATATATATATATTCCAAAATTATCACTCCAGAGGTCAGAGATCATCTTGTAGGAGTCGGTTCTCCCCCAGTCACCACGTGGGTCCCAGGGATCAAACTCAGGTCAGCAGGGCAGCAAACGCCTTTACCTGCTGAGCCATCTCACTGGTTCTAACGGTTTCCCTTACTCAAAGGCTTTACAAACTGGGCACTGTAATACAACCTTAATCCTAGCTCCTGGAGAGCAGAGGGTGTGGATATTTTGGAGTTAGAGGCTAGTCTGGAACTAGCTTGGTCTACATATTGAATCCACAGCTAGCCATGGCTATATAGTGAGACCTTGTCTCAAAAAGAAAAAAAAAGTCTTTACATATTCTTAGCACCAATTCTCTCAACACTCCAATTGGTAAACAGAGAAAGCCATGTATATAAAATTTCAAGGACCTGGAGAGATGGTTCAGCGGTTAAGAACACTGACTATTCTTCCAAAGGTCCTGAGTTCAAATTCCAGCATTACAACCATGTGTAATGCGATCTGATACCCTCTTCTGGTGTGCCTGAAGCCAGCTACAGTGTACTTACATATAACAATAAATAAATCTTAAAAAAAAAAATCAAAGACTTTTATACAGATGTTCCTAAATTAGCCCTCCTGCATGTCTCAAACTTTTCTTCTACAGCCAAAAAACAAAACAAAACAAAACAACAGCAAAAAAAAAAAAAAAACAACAAAACAAAAACAGAAAACTAGAGTGCATCACTGTTCCCCTTGAAGGCCCAATGCCTTAACAATTACCAAAGTTCAGGGCTGGGGATGAAGCCTCAGTTGATTGAGCGTTTGCCTAGCATGCACAGAAGTTTGATTGCCAGTGCAACAAAAACTAGGCCTGGTGGTGCACACTTGTTATCCAGCAATCTGGATGTGAATATAGGATCAGAAGTTCAAGGTCACCCTTGCATATATAGAGAGTTCAAAACATGAGTCCTTGTTAGAAAGAAATATAGATGGGTCAGTCTACATTCAGGGATGCCTAGTATATCTAGTGTGCGCTCTCGCTCGCTCTCTCTCTCTCTCTCTCTCTCTCTCTCTCTCTCTCTCTCACACACACACACACACACACACACCACAAAATCATCTATATTCATAGTGTGCCTATTTTTATATCTCTGCTCTGCACTCCCCAGCCCTGGTCACTGACTTCATTTCCATTCCCAACCATTCCAATGAAAGCCACCACGACATTAACCAAGTGAATAACCATCAGCATGCTAAATTCACTGCACATCTTTCAGTTACATGCCTTCCTTTGTCAGAGGTTCTCATTCCTTGGCTTCTATAACATGTTACTGGTTTTCCGAGAACGCCTCTCCTGTTCTCGACTCCTCTGCAGGCTCATCTATTTGCACACATTTATTTAGAGGCTGCTTCCTTACGGTGCAGCAGGAGCCTTACTCACCACTCTAAACAAAACCAGTCACCAAGATTCAGGAGGAACAGTATCCCACTACTGGGGTTCTATATTATTTCTCTGCTCCAGACTTTTCATTTGATCTTCAAATTTACACAACTGTGTACATGACATCCACACCCAAAACACTCAGTATTTATCCACAGCATTCCTTAAACTCCACGACTTTCCTGTGAAATTGAGTCTGCCTCCACCTCCCGAGTACTGGCTTTATAGGCATATGCCACCATAGAAGTCTGTGTATGGGGCAGGTGAGACGGTTCACCTACTGTTCCTGTAGACAACCCTAACTCAGTTCTCAGCATCTATGTCAGGTGGCTCACAACTGTCCCTAACTCCAGCTATAGGGATTCCAAGAAGACTGTACATGTTCTTACAAGGGCAAATCCCACCTACCTACTTATACACAACACTAAAATAAAATTGACTTAAAAATAAAAATAGAAGTGTTAGAAATCCGTGGTAGTATACTAGGAGGCATAGCTTTAATCGTCTCCATTTTACAGTTATCATTTCTTTAATTTACCATGCAGACCGTCACCAAATCTTTACAACAACCCTATTTTATGGCAAGGAAACAAGTTTTCGAGGAGGTTAACACCTTCAGACAACAAGATATTAGTGAGAGACGACAGATCGAAAACCCAAGCCTTTCTTTACTGTTGGTTCTTCAAACCATGCTACAAACCACAGACACTGGAGTGGGCGCTGGCCTGTCACATTAAGAGAGACTCAAGTGTTTTGTCATTAGGTTACACTACTCTGCAGAGGGTCCTGCTCTCTCCGAGTTAGAGCATTAACAACTCCCACTCACTGAATGCAATACAGGCATTCTAATTTGACCCTCACTAGGTGGTGGCCCAGGCCTTTAATCCCAGCACTCGGGAGGCAGAGGCAGGTGGATTTCTGAGTTTGAGGCCAGCCTGGTCTACAGAGTGAGTTCCAGGACAGCCAGG
>NC_034603.1:11965519-11970822 GCF_900095145.1 Mus pahari | reverse complement strand
AGCATTTGAAATGTAAATGAAGAAAATATCTAATAAAAATTTTTTAAAAAGAATGTAAAAATAATTTTGATTTTTCAAGGCAGTTAAAGGCAGAGCAGAGTCCTGCGGACTCACTCAGAGGGCAAGAAGGAGGAATTTTTCTCAAGGCTTGAGAGAGGGGCCAAAAAGGCAGGGATCTTTGGATGAATGCTTACTGTAAAGTTAAATTAGGAGAGACTTGTATTAGTTGAGAACTCTGTATTCTGAGTTTACCAACCAGGTACATTTTTCCCTAGTACCAAGTGGGGATCACAAAGCTGGCCTGGGGACGCCATCACTTGGAAAACCACGTCCTTTTAAAGACAGGGTGGTGATATAATTTACACTTGCAGTGGACTGGGGGAAAGCAATGTTTCCTGTTGGTGAGAGGGGAAGAAAACCTCCCAAGGAATTAGACAACGTTCACGTGGAGGCTGTGGAAATGAATACAGATTTATTTTTGAATGCAAGACTTTTGTGTGCTGGTGATTTAATTCAGAAGTAGATGCTGAGAGAAAATAACAGGTTGAGGGGATAAAAGGAACAGGGAATAGACTGGACAGTAAAGGTGTAAGTGGCGTGCGCGCGCGCGCACGCGCGCGCGCGCGTGCGTGCGTGTGTGTGTGTGTGTGTGTGTGTGTGTGTGTGTATGTGTGTGTGTGTGTGTGTGTCTCCATGCATGCGTGCCCCGGTGAGTTGTTTTTATTCTTCAACTCCTAGAGTTAGGCTCTTTCTTTTGATGATTATCATAGTGTCCAGTAAATATTTGTTGAATGAATTTAAAGGAAGCTTGAATTACATATTTCCTAGGAACATTCCTTTGCACCACACAGATTTAAGGAAGTGTAGTAAGATAGATCCCAGTCTGAGGTGATGTCTGTGTAGGGAACAGCTCTCAACCCCAACTGTAAAGGAATTACACTGCTCTTGCATCTTCCCAGATTACTGCTTTTCGTCATTTTTGATTTTACTCTACTGCGAGTGTCTAAACCCAATATTGGCTGTTTCCCTGTCTCACTTTGTATGTTTTCCCCCAACCCCCTTTTTAGTTGAAAGCAGACAATTGTGGGCTCATTTCCCTTGGCTGCAGACTGATGGCTGTAAAGCCCATTCCTCAAATGTTTTCTCTCCCTTTAAATTTAGATTTGATTCCTTTGTTCTCTGGATGAACAGTCATTTATTTGACATTAGGAAAATAGTCTTGCTACTTTCTCTTTTTGAGTTTTTAAATATCTCCCCCACCCTGGTTAGGGCCTGCCTTATGTTGGGCAAATATGACCACACAGCTATATACTTAGCCCTCAGAAGACTGCTTAAGAACATCATGCCCAAAAAGTCTCTCTGGAAAAAAAAATGTGGTGTGACATAAGTCTGATCACAGTTCCTTTCTTAGAGGTAGAGATCATGTCCTCTCCTCTCTCCTTCTCTCTCTGCTCTCTCAGGCTGGCCTTGAAGTTGCTACGTGGCACAGAATGACTTTGAACTTCTTATCCTCCTGTCTGCTGCCTAACTGGATTTATGCTTCTCCAGCATGCTAGCTAAGTGCTCTATCAACTGGGCCTTAACCTTGCAAATTCTTAGTATATGTATATATACACATATTGGTGGTGCATGCCTTTAATCTCAGCACTTGGGAGGCAGAGGCAGGCGGATTTCTGAGTTCCAGGACAGGCCGGGCTACACAGAGAAACCCTGTCTCAAAAAAACAAACAAACAAAAAATTTTCAAAATAAGTATACATTCCTTAAATTTTATCAGCACCAAAATGTTTGCCTATATCACTTCACAAAACCAAGATTTATATCCACTACTTCTCTTTGAACATTTCTTTCTTTTTCTTTTAGAGATAAGATCTCACTATGTGGTCTTGTATAGCTCCATGAACCCGATATGTAAACCTGGCTGGCCTCAAATTTACAGACATCCTTTTGACTCAGCATCCCAAGTGTTGAGATTAAAGGTGTGTGTCACTATGGTTTTGTTCATTTCCTTTGCCTATTTGATTGTGTTGTCCTGTAATTCTTTAAGGGATTTTTGTGTTTTTCTTCGTTTTGAAGAACCTCTTTGGACAGAATTATGCAAAGATCCTGAAGCTAAGCAGAATCTGTTGGTACTGAGGAAACAAAGGAGCCTCTTTGTGTCTAGAATGAGAGGAAGAATCACAGAGAATGAGATGCAGGATTTGACTAGCAATATAAAGTTTTGCTATTTTATTCCTAATAGTAAGCTTTCTTGACTTCCAGTCTGGGCCAGTGTCCTGAACAGCCCTTGGGTGCTAGTCCCACAACACCCAGAGAAAGCTCCATTCCTAGGTGCTCTAACATGCCCAGGATCACAGGATCACAGGATTTCAGGAGCTTAGTCACACCAGGATCTCAGGGTCCCAGAGGCAGTTTAAATCCCAGGAGCTCTGACACACCCAGGATCTCGGGATCACAGGATCCCAGAATCACAGGATCACAGAGAAAGCTGAACTCTGAGGATTTCTGACACAACCAGCACCACAGGAATGACAGGCTTCAGTCAGATATAGTGAGGGCAGGTAGCACTAGCGATAACCAGATGACAGGAGGCAAGTATAAGAACATAGGCAACAGAAACCAAGGTTACTTGGCAACATCAGAACCCAATTCTCCCACCATAGCAAGTCCTGGATACACCATCATACCAGAAAAGCAAGATTCGGATCTAAAATCACTTCTCATGACAATGATAGAGGACTTTAAGAAGGACATAAATATCTCCCTTAAAGAAATACAGGAGAACACAGGTAAACAGGTAGAAGCCCTTAAAGAGGAAACACAAAAATCCCTTAAAGAATTACAGGAAAACACAATCAAATAGGCAAAGGAAATGAACAAAACCATCCAAGATCTAAAAATGGAAATAGAAACAATAAAGAAATCACAAAGGGAAACAGTCCTGGAGTTAGAAAGCCTAGGAAAGAGATCAGGAGTCACAGATGGAAGCATCATCAACAGAATACAAAAGATAGAAGAGAGAATCTTAGGTGCAGATGATACCATAGAAAACATTGACACAACAGTAAAAGAGAATGCAAAAAGCTAAAGGCTCCTAACCGAAAACATCCAAGAAATCCAGGATACAATGAGAAGATGAAATCTAAGGATAATAGGTATAGAAGAGAGTGAAGATTCCCAACTTAAAGGGCCAGTAAATATCTTCAACAAAATTATAGAAGAAAACTTCCCTAACCTAAAGAAAGAGATACCCATGAACATACAAGAAGCCTACAGGACTCCAAATAGACTGGATCAGAAAAGAAATTCCTCCCGTCACATAATAATCAACACCAAATGCACTAAACAAAGAATATTAAAAGCAGTAAGGGAAAAAGGCCAAGCAACATATAAAGGCAGACCTATCAGAATTACACCAGACGTCTCACCAGAGACTATGAAAGCTAGAAGATCCTGGGCAGATCTCATAACAGACCCTGGGAGAACACAAATGCCAGCCCAGGCTACTATACCCTGAAAACCTCTCAATTACCATAGAAACCAAGGTATTCCAGGACAAAACCAAATTTACACAGTATCTTTCCATAAATCCAACCCTACAAAGGATAATAGATGGAAAACTGCAACACAAGGAGGGAAACAACATCCTAGAAAAAGCAAGAAATTAATCAATCTTTCAACAAACCCAAAAGAAGATAGCCATGCAAACATAATTCCACCTCTAACAACAAAAATAACAAGACGTAGCAATCACCTTTCCTTAATATCTCTTAACATCAATGGACTCAATTCCCCAACAACAAGGCGTAGACTAACTGACTGGATACGTAAACAGGACCCAGAATTTTGCTGCATACAGGAAACGCACCTCAGTGACAAAAACAGACACTACCTCAGAGTAAAAGGTTGGAAAATAAATTTCCAAGGAAATGGTCCCAAGAAACAACTAATATTGAGTAGCCATTCTAATATTGAATAAAAGCAACTTTCAACCAAAAGTTATCAAAAAAGATAAGGAAGGACACTTCATACTGGTCAAAGGAAAAATGTACCAAGATGAACTCTCAATTCTGAACATCTATGCTCCAAATGCAAGAGTACCCACATTCATAAAAGAAACTTTACTAAAACTCAAAGCACACATCACACCCCATACTATAATAGTGGGAAACTTCAATACCCCACTTTCATCAATGGACAGATCATGGAAACAGAAACTAAACTGAGACACAGTGAAACTAACAGAATTTATGGACCAAATGGACCTAACAGATATTTATAGAACATTTCATCCTAAATCAAAAGAATATACCTTCTGCTCAGCACCTCATGGTATCTTCTTCAAAATTGACCATATAATCAGTCACAAAACAGGCCTCCACAGATACAAGAAGACTGAAATAATCCCATGCACCCTTAGCAGATCACCACAGACTAAAGCTGCTCTTAAACACCAACAAAAACAACAGAAAGCACACATACACATGGAAGCTGAACAATGCTCTACTCAATGATAACTTGGTCAAGGAAGTAATAAAGAAAGAAATTAAAACTTTTTAGAATTTAATGAAAATGAAGACACATCATACCAAAACTTATGGGACATAATGCAAGCAGTTGTAAGAGGAAAACTCATAGATCTGAGGGCCTCCAAAAAGAAACTGATGAGAGCTTACACTAGCAGCTTGACTGCACACCTGAAAGCTCTAGAACAAAAAGAAGCAAATACACTCAAGAGGAGTAGATGACAGGAAATAATTAAACTCAGGGCTGAAATCAACCAAATAGAAACAAAAAGAAGTATAATTAACAAACCCAGGAGCTGTTCTTTGAGAAAATCAACAAGATAGATAAACTCTTAGCCAGACTAACCAGAAGGCACAGAGACAGTATCCAAATTAATAAAATCAGAAATGAAAAGGGAGACATAACAATGAGATATATTTTTTTTCTTAAAGATTTATTTATTTATTATATGTAAGTACACTGTAGCTGTCTTCAGACACTCCAGAAAAGGGAGTCAGATCTTGTTACGTATGGTTATGAGCCACCATGTGGTTGCTGGGATTTGAACTCCGGACCTTCGGAAGAGCAGTCGGGTGCTCTTACCTACTGAGCCATCTCACCAGCCCCCAATGAGATATATCTTCAAATAATTATTGTTTATTGAATATTAACAGCTGAAAATATTAAACTCATGTTCTATAAACAAACAAGAAGAAGAAGAAGAAGAAGAAGAAGAAGAAGAAGAAGAAGAAGAAGAAGAAGAAGAAGAAGAAGAAGAAGAAGAAGAGGAAGAAGAAG
>NC_034603.1:11956461-11965280 GCF_900095145.1 Mus pahari | reverse complement strand
AAAGAAAGCAAGCTTTCTTGATCTACCACTCACCAGTCACACATCAGCATCTCCTGTGGCTCCATAGAGTGAGGACTTCACTGGCTGTCATAACCATTGTAGAAAGGGTCGGTCCAGCAGGAGGGGGATGGATGAAAATCCTAGTACAAGTATCCCAAGTATCAGTCATGGAAGTTTAGAATGTTTTCAAGAATACACAAAAGAGACTAATGACTTGGTTCTTTTCTTTTTCTTTTTTCTTTTTCTTTTCTTTCTTTCTTTCTTTTTATTTTGTTTTGTTTTTCGAGACAGGGTCTCTCTGTGTAGCCCTGCCTGGCTGTCCTGGAACTCACTCTGTAGACCAGGCTGGCCTCGAACTCAGAAATCCGCCTGCCTCTGCCTCCTGAGTGCTGGGATTAAAAGCATGTGCCACCACGCCCAGCTCAGGAACTTTTATACTAATTAAATGTAATCACACACATAGCAAAAAGTGTGTAGGGGAAGGCTCCAATGTTATTATTAACAATGCTTATTTCAATGGGAAGTCCTGGGCTCTATAATAATCTCCATTCTTTGTCTTCAAACCTGCCTAATTTCCACAATTTCTAAAAATAAGCAGAAATTAACTACTACTTAAGAGGCAAAGGCAGGCAGATGTCTTAAGTTCCAGGCCGGCCTGGTCTGCATCGTGATTTCGAGGACAGCCAGGGTCTTCTTCAAGAGCAGTAGGTGCCCAGGAATCTCTCCAGTGTTGGATAGGTTTTGGTGGAGGCCGACCCAAGACCCAAACCATCGTCTCAGTAGATTAGTGCCTCTGACTTGAAGATTGCAGGTCTGGATTAAGCCTCTTGGCTTCTTCAGTTAAGTTTTTGTGTATATGTTGGTCTCTAGTACTACTTAATCCTTTTCAGTCTTCCCCAAACTCCAGTATCTACTGTGCAGGCTTGTTCCCCTAGAGAACACACTCTGGCTACTCTGATCCGAGGCAGGAGAATCTTGAGGCAGAAGCAGGGCTGGACTACTGAGTTCCCGGAAAGCCTGAACTGGGTAGTAAGAGACTCTTTCAAAAAAGCCAAAACCATAGAAGTAAGCTTGGAGCAGTGGCACAGACACTAATTTAGTCCTTGGAAGACCGGAAGCAGTCTCAGGAGTTAAAGGTTATTCACCATCCATTGCATAGTGAGTTCAAGGACAGTCTGAGTCCTGTGAAAACCTGTTTCAAAAAAAAAAAAAAGCCCTTAAAATTCAAAGGGACTAGACGACGTTCGTGTTATTGGGCTAGTACCTTCTCGCAGGTCCATGTCGGGGCAAACAAAAAGCCTCTTACAGGAGTTTTGGACAATGTACGATTCTAGTTTTTTTTCTTTTCTTTTTTTCTTAATACTTTGGAGTCAGACGCAGGAGGGGGGCGGCGGCTGAAAACTTCAGTAGCTCTCATTGGTTCTCAGGCCCTAGGCCCCGCCTCCTCTCGGAGGGACCAATTGAGGCTCGAGTTACAGTTCAAACTGCGGTGTGCCGGGTCGTTGGTGGCGTAGTCTTGGGTGAGTTTAGCTGCGAGCGAGCGCGTCGTGGGTGAGGGCGTCTTGGGCGAGCTTGGGGTGGCGGGGAGGGCCGACCCGGGACTGGAGGTTGAAGCAGAGTCGAGACTTGCGCTTCACTCGGCCCCGCGTCCCGAGGCGCTCTTGGCGTGCTCGACCCACAGCAACGCTGTTTTTTACTTTTCTTCTTCCCAACCCGCTCCCCACTTCAGGATCTCAAGCTGCCCGGGCTGGTCTTGAACTTGTTATGTAGCGGGAGGCCAAGCTTGAGCATCCTCTTGGCTTCTCTATATAGCTGAGATTGTAGGCTGGAGACGGTTTTGATGGGTGCCAACATCAACTGATTTCTTTGAGTTGAGTGTTTTATGACCCTGGCGTGAAGATTTAGGATCTGGATTAAGCGTGTTGACTTCCCCAGCTACTTATACATTTTTTATGCCTAGGTGCCCTGGGTAAAGCTTGGTCTCTGTTACTGCGTAGTTTTTCCAGCATTCCTCAATGCCAATATCCTAATATTCAGGTCTCTCCCTTAGAGTAATCCAGAATGGCTACTCTGATCTTTGTTGATAAGGATAACGAAGAACCCGGCAGCCGTTTGGCATCTAAGGATGGGTTGAAGCCAGGCTCTGGTGGTAAGTATTGACTGCCTTGAGATACACAGCTGTTGTGAATGGTCCCAGCCTTTAGTGGATTTTGTGGTTGATTGGAATCAGGTTTGTATGTTTTTATACTTATTATCTTCCTTTTATTTTCAGAATAAGGTATCCTGTAGTTCAGACCGGTCTCTAGTTCCCTATGTAACCCGGGGCGGACTTGAACTTCTGATCCTTTTGACACTCCCTGTGCAGTGAATACAGGCTTGGGCCACCGTGCCTGGCTTTTGTACTGCAGGGAATGGAACTTAGAGCTTTTCAAATGCTACTAAGTCACATGCCCAGGCTCTCTACTTAAATCGTTTTTCTTTTTTTTTTTTTTTTTTTTTTTTTTTTTTTTTTTTTGACATAGCTTTAACTGGGCAGGAGTTTGCTATGCAGTTCAGGTTGGCCTTGAACTCAGGAGATCCACTTACCTCTGCCTCCTAAGTGCTGGGATTAAAGGCTTGTGCCACGGTGCCAGTGTTTGTGTTTATTGTCTTAATGAGGTTATCTAAGAGTCCTAAGTCACTGCCCAAAATGAGGCACAGATTGGTGGGTGAGAGTTAAGTTGACGAGGTGTTTGTATGGCCTAATCTTTAAGAGCAATACATTTATTATCTTTATTTGTATGTATGTGTGTGGGGGCACACACGTGCCTGTGGGGGTCAGAGGACAACCTGTGGAAATTGGTTCTCCTTATACTGTGTGGGTTCGGGGGGGGGGGGGATTGAATTCAGGTTGTCTGGTTTAGCCGAAAGCTCCTTTATTTACCCATTGAGTCTGTGACTTTTTTTTTTTTTTTTTTTTTTATGATTATCCTTTTTTTCAACAGTCAAGGCCTTAGATGGGAAATTGCGGGTTTCAACGCCTCGAGTCGGCAAAGTGTTCAATGATACGGACTTGCCTAAAGCCAGCAGAAAGGCTTTGGGAATGGTCAACAGAGTTGCCGAAAAGCCCGTGAAGACTGGTAAACCCCTCCAACCAAAACAGCCAACCTTGACTGGGAAAAAGGTGAGTGCGGGCTATGAATACGAATACTTGTACATGTGTTGGCACTTAAAAAAAAAAAAGTTTATTCTTATCTGTAGAGGAATACAGCATGTGTGCAGTTACCCAAGGAGACCAGAAGAGGGCGCTGGGTGCTTGGAACGGAGTCTGGCTCCTTTGGAAGAGCAGCAAGTGCTCTTAACCTCTGAGCCATCCTAAGCCCCACTGTAGCACTTCTGATGCTTAAAAACGGACTTCCCGGGCTGGTGAGATGACTCAGTGGGTAAGAGCACCCGACTGCTCTTCCAAAGGTCCGGAGTTCAAATCCCAGCAACCACGTGGTGGCTCATAACCATCCGTAACAAGATCTGACGCCCTCTTCTGGAGTATCTGAGGACAGCTACAGTGTACTTACATATAATAAATAAATAAATCTAAAAAAAAAAAAAAAAAAACGGACTTCCCATCTGCCTTTCTTCCTCTGAGTAGGAGGTAGAGAGAGGTCCACAGACTCACGGAGAAGAGTCCGGCTGTGGTATTTCCAGTTGCTGAGCATCTTGAGATCGCAGCTTTTAGGGATAGCTAACCCTGATTCTGCCTCAGCTGTTCTTAACTAGTACCAGGAAGCAGTTGGCTAGAGGCCACGTGACAGATGTGTGACGTACTTAAGCTGGGTTTGATACGCACCTGCAACCCTAGCACTTGGGAGGCTGAAGCTGGAGGAGGGGCTGGTTGGAGGCTAGCCTGAGCTACATGCCCCCACTCTGGCATACACGGATTGGATAGGATCAAGAACTCCCAGGCTTCTGTTTTGACCTGCGGCTATTGATTGTCTACCTGGTAAATCTTTGTTTTTTTTGGTTTCTGCTTCTGCTTTTTTTTTTTTTTTTTTTTTTTTTTTGGTTTTTTGAGACAGGGTTTCTCTGTGTAGCCATTACCATGCAGGAAGCATGGTAATGTACAGATAGGCATGGTGCAGGAGGCGCTGAGAGAGAGTTCTACATCTTCATCTGAAGGCAGCTAGGAGAAGCCTGGCTTCCAGGCAGCTAGGACAAGGGTATTAAAGCCCATGTCCTTAGTGATACACATATTCCAGTGAGGCCACACCTCCTAATATCGTCACTCCCTGGGCCGAGCATATACAAACCGTCCCAGTATGTAAGTGTGCCATGTGCCTGAGGAAGACATGAGACGTTGCTTCATCTGGACTGGAGTTACAGATGGCTGTGGGTTCTGGGAACTGAACCTGGGTCTTCTGTAAGAGCCGCAAGTGCTCGGAACCACAGAGCCATCTTTCTGTCTCTTGTGTGTGTGTGTGTATGTGTAGGACAGGACAGGACAGGCCGGTGCATGTGATGGTATGCATATCAGAGTCAGAGGACAACTTCTAGGAGTCAAGTTTCCTCCTTACCTTTACACTGAATCCTGAAGACTAAGGACTGTGACTTCTTAGACAGCACAGAATGAACAAATTTGAAATAGTGATGTCATCATTGGAAGAGGCTGTCCAATCTCAAGCTACCATGCAGGCGAGTGAGACTTCCGTTCTCACAGTGCTTGTTCTCTTGGGTTTTTCTAGATCACCGAGAAGTCTACTAAGACACAGAGTTCTGTCCCTGCTCCTGATGATGCCTACCCGGAAATAGAAAAGTTCTTCCCTTTCAATCCTCTAGGTAATAATGTCTTTGGTACGATGGCCAGGCCCTCCGCCTGAGAGTTCTCTTAGACTCTAACTCTGTTCGACTATAGCAGGTAGCCCTAGAGTCTGAGACTGTCTGAACCTTTGAATACATAGACTTGTTCAGGGGGACTCGCTTGCCAGAGTATCACCTTCTGTCAGGGGGACAAAGGGAGCAAAGATGTTGAGGAAAAACTTAGAAGTTCAAGGTCGTCGTTGTGTGAGTTCAAGGCCAACCTGATTTACAGAGCAAGTTCCAGGACAGACAGGGCTATGTAGAAGGACCCTTTCTCAAAAAAAGATGTAGAAACCCAAATACTGAAACATTCTGTGTATCTCATTGTGCAACCATGAAGGTGCATTACTTGAAATCACCTCTGATGTCATCAGAAAGGGCCAAGTAAGTCGGGCGTGGTGGCGCACGCCTTTAATCCCAGCACTCGGGAGGCAGAGGCAGGCGGATTTCTAAGTTCGAGGCCAGCCTGGTCTACAGAGTGAGTTCCAGGACAGCTAGGGCTACACAGAGAAACCCTGTCTCGAAAAACCAAAAAAAAAAAAAAAAAAAAAAAGGGCCAAGTATAGCTGAGCTTGGACGTGGACACCTTTAGTCCCAGGTAGAGGCAGGCAGGTCTCTTGCGTTCAAGGCCAACCAGGGTTATGTAGAGAGACCCTTTCTGAAAGAAACAAACCAAAAAAGAAAAGGCCAAGTATAAAGTAATGTAAGATAAAATTTCAAATTAATGTCATGCTATTACAGGTGAATGTTCTACAACTCTAAACTTTTTCCTGCTTTTGAATTTTGTCATTGGTGACAAAATTTTCCTTGAAGTGTGGTAGACTTCCCTCATTCCTTGAAAGGGAGTATGGAACATGTACATTCTCTAGAGTGTAGTTTATCTTTCAGATGAAAACTGTCTTCCAGGAAAAAACAAAACAAAAAACAAAAAACCCAGGCTTGGCTTACAGCTCAGATCACTGTAAATCCGTTTTCTGTGACATCGGTACGCTTGTCATGTTTTCTGGTGTGCAGAAGTTCTCATTACAGAATCTTTGACAGGGAATGGGAACCTGCTCTGTAGTTCAGCGTTGAACTCAGTGATATCGCTCCTACATCACACTCTCCCATGCTCATATAATAGCCACATACCGCCATGATGCTTCACAGAACCTATTAGAGAGTGTTCAAAATCTGGGCTGTTAAAATTACACTTTTCCCCCGAGTATGGCAAAAGTAATATTTACATTGGGGCAGTAACTTTATTATCTAACTGGCTGTTGTTAAGTTGGCTCTGTTTTCTAAATGGCAAATAGTGGCGAAGGATAGGTTGACTTGATGTACTTCCCTGGCCGAGGGAGCACTTACCTCATGCTTGGCTTCCCTTTGTGGCAGACTTTGAGAGTTTTGACCTGCCTGAGGAGCACCAGATCTCACTTCTCCCCTTGAATGGAGTGCCTCTCATGACCCTGAATGAAGAGAGAGGGCTGGAGAAGCTGCTGCACCTGGGCCCCCCCAGCCCTCTGAGGACACCCTTTCTACCATGGGAATCTGGTAAGGGAGCCAGTGCCCTCTCGAAGACGGGCTGTAAGCAACTTGTCACATGACACATGTCGTTGTGGGGACCGAGTTGTACAGGCGAGCCTGTGAGCAGCTTTGGAATACAGGGGCCGAATTTAGAATAAGAACTTCCCTCGGTCATTATGGTTGAGTCCCAAAAGAAGGTTTTCTGGCCAGCCTTGGGTGATAGCCGTGGATGAAGTTGAACACACAGCTTCTTAGGCTAGGAGTTGAAGTCTGTGGTAACCGAGACTAGATGAGCACTCCAGTTTCCATCTGTGGCTGTCAGGACAGTGTAGACCGACAGTAGCTTGTCAACCATGGAAAGCTTAAGGCTGTAGTTGGAACATGTGTGTGTGTGTGTCAGAAGTGCCTCCCGCCTGTTCTGATGAGATGGGTTGCCAGTCTGATTTTTGTGATTTTTGTGAGACTTTACGCTCAAGAGAACAAGTAGCTTCAAGTATTTTAAAGACCTGCTTCTTGATTGCCCCCACCGACACAGACACCGCTGCCGCATGTAAAAGATTTGCATGTGCGCATGATATTCCTTAGATGAATGTAGGATGAAATTTAGCAGCTAATATTTGTTATGGATAATGGCGCTATAAAGGAAGTGCAGAATCTAATGAGAAACTCCTCTTCCTCCAGGCCCGCCGCTGTCTCCTCCCAGTTCCCTCTCCACTCTGGATGTTGAATTGCCGCCTGTTTGTTACAATGAAGATATTTAAACTTCTTACTCCTTTATAGTTTATGTATGTTGTATTAATAAAGCATTTGTTCGTATGCTTGGATCATGAATACTTAACCAACCCCTGATTGGTATTTCTTGGCGTTAGGAGACGCCACTGTTTTCCTTTGGAAGTAGACCTCTCGCTGTGTACTTCGTTGCCTTTTTGTGGCTGTTAACTAGTGAGTTATTATATCTCTCTCTCTCTCTCTTTTTTTTTTTTTTTTGGTTTTTCGAGACAGGGTTTCTCTGTATAGCTCTGACTGTCCTGGAACTCACTTTGTAGACCAGGCTGGCCTCGAACTCAGAAATCCGCCTGCTTCTGCTTCCCGAGTGCTGGGATTAAAGGCGTGCGCCACCAGGCCCGGCAGTTATTAGATCTATTAATTAAAAGAGTTACTCCCAGTTCATTAAGTATTTATTGTTAGGCATTCTTTATCACCAGATTGGTTTAGTTCTAATGACTTTAGTGTTCAGTAACCAGAATTTGAAAGGCTCTAAATCTTTGAGAACCCAGTCTCCTCGGGATCTCTAGATACTTTGATACTCTGATGATCACTGCAAATAATTTACTTACAGTAGGGTTCGCTCCCCGACTATAGAAGTTGGTTATGTATCCAATAGTGGACATAAGTATTTGATAAGCATTAGTGTTATTGACATCTAAGCCTATATTCTTGAACATTATGGAACTGGGATCTTTGTTTTCGAGTGAACTATGTTTTGCAACTGCCACAGCATGCTGGTCTCTGAAGTGTGACAAGTTTTGCAAAAGATGTGGGGCTTCAGTCCTGGGGGGAGGGGGCTAACATCTTAATTTACCTCTTGAGGATGTGGTATAGGATCCATGTGGGAATGAAAAATGATCAGGAGACCCAAGACTATCTGGAGCTTCAGGGTGGGAAGAATGAAGTCCTCTGGTGTGCTTTGCATCTGCAGCTGGGAAGACACTGGCCCAGGAAGCCACTTTCCAGCAGGGGGCCTGGAAGGCTTCTCTTAAAAGTGAGTTTTAATTATTGTCTCTTGGAGCTCTGGGTAGGTGCAGTCTTGTGTGTAAAGTCAGAAGATTCTCCTTGATGGGAGTGATCTCTAAATTAGAGCCACATCTGCCTTAGCCCCACCCCCTGCTTTTACTGGGCGGAGCTCATTTTTCCTTTCTCTGCTTGCTGCTCTCACTGAGTCTGGGTAAAGCAGTGAGCTCTTAACTGAGTCGCAGTGGGAATTTTGTGCTGTCCTAACTGTAGCCACCACAAGGTAGTCCACTTTTGAGGTCAGCCCCACTCAGCTCTCTGGAGTCTGGTTGGGATGGAGGTGGGTTCATTACCAAATCTAACACTAGTGGCTTTCAGTTCCCACTCTTGTTCTCTACCCTGGGGAGCAGTCCTTCCTGTCCATCTTTCTAGCAGCGTTCTAGTCTTCTGAACTCTTCCCAGAATGATCCATTAGGCTCTGCTTACAGAAACCAGGGCTTCTGCGGCCTGCATCTCCAAACTCTTTAACTCCCTTACACTGACCTGTTCCCCAACGTCTGCAAGACCACAGTGACTCCAAGTCTAAGTCCCACTTTTTAGTATAGAGTCCATCATAGTCAAGAGGGCGTGGTGGCTGGAGTCCCTTCTGACTATTGCTTGGGTTATACATCTCCATGAGGAAGGGGGGGAGGGGGCCTGGTGCCTGTTAGCACCAGGACACTCCAAGGCCTGGCCCAACCATGTGACAC
>NC_034603.1:11952996-11956450 GCF_900095145.1 Mus pahari | reverse complement strand
AGCTTGTTTGCTTTTTTTAATCCCTTCTTAGTCAATCCAGGACCCCAACCAATGGGTTGGAGCCGTCTACATTCCAGAGTTGGGTCTCTAATCCTCTCTGAAACCCCCTCTCAGTTACCCTCAGTTACCCTCAGGTGACCATCACTGGCATTTGTTAACCTGGTCAAGTTGACAATTAAAAATACCCACCATAGGGGGCCATCTGGAGTCTACCCTTCCAGGCACAACCTTGAGGACCTTTGAATACTCTGAGCGCCTCCGAGAACCAGGGTAGATGAAGGTCTCCCACCACGTCAGGATCTTTAGTCTCTGTAGCCACCTGCGGCCACACCACACTAACTGGGTTCCTGAGTGGGAGGCAGGAGCTGTATGGGAGAAAAATGGTGAGAGAAAGAATGGAGGCCAAGACAGGTTCTGATCAAAGCCCTGAAGTTTACTAAGAGTCTGCTTATAAAGAGGGGATCCCCCTCCCCAATCCATTCTTGATGCCTGTCGCCAGCCTGTAGGCCATCTGCCGGATGCTGTCTCCAGAATATCTTCAAGGGCATCTCTGCAGGTAGCAGTGTCATGGAGAAGAGCAGAGTGACAGAACAATAGAGCCATCTAGGTTGGAAAGCTCCACCCCAGGTGGTCTCATTCTCAGTGGCCGAAAGGTCTGAATCAGCCTGCTTCAAGGCTGGGGGAGGCTACAAGTCTCCAGGACTGGGGTTGCAGTAGCAGGTGTCCCACGTTGATGAAGTTCTGGATTTGGAGGCAGGTAGCAGTCTTCAAGTTCAGGTAGATCTCCACCTGCCATGATCCTATGCCTTCAGTACTGTGGTGATGGGGTGGGAAGGGATGCCACACTCTCAATCTAGGATGTGCCCCAGCAGCCTTCTCTCTGCCATGCTTTGCTTGGCCAGTGGAGGCAGAGTGGGTGTACAGGTCCTGTACCTCAGGCCGTGTGCAGCTGGGGCAAGGTGACTTCCCAGTCCTTGTTCCCAGTTTCATATGACTGCAGGAAGGGAGGAGCTCTTGAGCGGCCGTGGACTTAGCTTTTTCCTGCATGCACCCCAGAAGCTGGCTAACTTCCTCAGTCCTCCCTCCTCTCAGGGTGCTTGTTGCTCGGGGATGGTGTCTCGGCCCAAAGCTAACTTAATTCTGTGTGTGTGTGTGTGTGTGTGTGTAGGTCTGAGGACAACTTTTGGGAGTCTCTGCTACCTGAGATAAAACTTAAATTGTCAAGTTTATCAGCAAAACCCTTTATAACCTGCAGAACCATCTCATCAGCCCCACTGCTGACTCTTTAGTAGGCTGCACTCAGTGGCTTTGGAGACCTCAGCCACATGTGATCAAATGACAGGAACAACCAGATGTGGGACCTGTTCCTCCTGTCCAGCTAGAGTCAACTCTTGCCAAGGGTCTCATCCTTGTTAGTTTCCAAGTCTCTTAGAGACTGACCTAGGTCTAACCGTCAGCTTGGGGAACTGGATTGCAAAGAGTGCCAAGTGTCCTTTGTCCTATGTACACATGACTTGGAGGATGAGTCATACCTTATGAAGAGGCCTCATTGTCCTGTAGGAGGGGCTTGGGATTGATGGTCCACTTCTCAGACCACACAGTGCAGGCCCTCCAGTGTGCAGAGTGGGAGGGGGTTTCCATGGTGATGGCAGATCTCATCACTTACCTCCCGGTTGCTGCTGGATGCAGAAGTGGGAACCGTCTGCCCTTGGCCTGCGGCTCAGAGATCAGGTTGCCGCTGTCTTCTGCCTTCCACTGCTGCACCTTGACCTCTGGATCGGAATCGTAGTGGGGCTGGAACACTAACCAGAAGTGAATGGCAAGGGCACCCGACTTGGGAAACGTCTTCATTTTCCTGGAAAGATTAAATTGAACACTGTACATCTCCAGGTTGAAAACTTGGCATGTAGCTACCTATTCTCAACCCGTCAGTGTCAACCCCTTTGAAGGTCAAACAACCCTTTCACCAGGGTCACCTTTCAGATCTTTACAATTCATAACAGTAGCTAAATTACAGTTATGAGGTAGCAATGGAAATAATTTATGGTTTGGGGTCACCACAACATGAGAATCTACATTAAAGGGTCACAGCCTTAGGAGGATGGAGAGCCCCTGAGCCAGAGCAATACTTAGAACAGCCGTTCCAGCCCCACCTCGTAGCTGAGGCAGAGGGAAATGTGTGTCAGATGCTGACAGGACAGTTGGATAGAGAAATGACAGTGGAAAGAGCCAGGGAACTGGAAACGAAGAAAGCGTTATATAGAGAGATGGCTCTTCAGTTAGGAATGAGTAACTGAGTAGGATGTGGTTCCTAGAACCACACTGGGCAGTTCACAGCTGCCTGTCACTCCAGTTCCAGGGGGATCCCACATCCTCTTCCGGCCTCTGTGAGCACCTGCACACATGCGCACAAAACGGCCTCCCCGACTCACATAATTGAAAATAAATCTTAACCAAGCAGACATAAGATCACATAAAGTGGGCATGCAAGCCTGGGGCTGTTGAACTTTATGGGATGCATCTCCGAAGTCATCTACAATGACCCTGACGGATGCTGTGCACCCTGGCTCTTGTAGAGGAGTCTACCAGGCTGGGTAGCTGAAACCTTGGAGATCTATTCTCATAGTTCTGGAGGTTAGAGACTCGAGACTCAGATGTAGTTCCTTTCGAGGCCTCTTTAGTTGACTTACAGTTAGAGGAACTGTGCCAGAACAGACCAATGTGTTCATGGGAGGAAGAGAAAAACGGTACTGCAAAATGACCTGAAATTTTAAGCCATGTGGAGGGAGTGTGGCTGGTACCCCAGTGAGGGCCGGAGAAGATGGCAGAGCAGAGATGTCTCCACTGATGCTCACGGAGATGTGAAGTTTGGTCAGTAAAGAGGCTGCAGAGTCCAGAGGACAGCCTGGTAACCTGGGTATGAGGTGTGTCCTGTATGAGGCGGCTTATCTTAATCTGCATCCTATGGCTGCCATAAAGACTCTGACCAAAAGCAACCTGGGGAGGACAGAGTTTATTTGGTAACAGCCCATCACTGAGGGAAGTCAGGGCAGGGACTCAAGGGCTGGAACCTGGAGGCAGGAACTGAAGCAGAGGCCATGGAGGAGCGAGTGCTGCTTGCGGACTTGCTCGATGCTTCACTCAGCCTGCTTTCTTATATTTTTGACTTTAGCCTAGTTTTTCGCAGCTGAGCCATCTCCTCAGCCCTAGCCTGTTCCACCTAAGGGTTGTTCTACCCACAGCGTGTGTGGGCTTTCCCTCATCAACCATTTATGAAGCCGGTCTGATGGAGGCATTTTCCCAATGGAAATTTCCTCTTCCCTGCTGAAGGTGGTCTTGTGTCAAGTTAACAAAATACTAAGTAGCACACTACTGTTAAGGATGGACACACACACACAGACACACAGACACACACACACACATACACACACACATACATACACATACACACACA
>NC_034603.1:11951150-11952661 GCF_900095145.1 Mus pahari | reverse complement strand
ACACACACACACACACACACACACACACTGCACATTTTGAGACAGTCATCTCCCTATGTATCTGGGGCTAGTCTTGAACTCACGATCCTCCTGCCTCAGCATCCAGATTGCACCACCACACTCAGCTACATCGTTTAACCAACATGCAGAGGTGGGTTGCTTCTGATACCAAACTTCTTAGACTCCCTGGGGTTGTATGAAGACTTTCCACAAGTTCTCTTCCTAGAAACAGAACAGGAGCCAACAGGTAATTATTCTTGGTCACAGCGAGCAAGAGTTGTTAGAACTAAGCCAGAGGCCATTTTCCTTGCTTGAAGGAATCTCGTCAGGGTCCTCATCTTGCTGGTGGTTGCATGCTGAGCACAGGGGAAGAGATCTGCCCCAGGATGCACAGCATTGCCAGAGGAAGTAGACAAGAAAATGACAGCACAACAAACTCCCTGGGATACAGGACTACTGGACGAGCAGAGGCCTCTGTCTGACATCTGTCCTTTAGAGCAGCAGTTCCTGATGTTGTCTAGGGAGCCCCTAGAGAGCGTTCTTTCCTTTGAGGGAAAGGTTGTTTTTCATAGAATATTTTGTGTTAATGTTAACAGGCTTATTATAGTCATGTTTAAATCAACGAGTAAATATTTAAAATGTTTCCTCAGATTTATTTTTTATCACTATACATATGGACAGAATCCTTACAAACACAATATTTTGTAGTCTTTAGTAATCTTTTGTAATATTTGTCTGAGTGTATGTTCATCATTGTGCAGGTGCATTTGTGTGCACGTGTGTGCGCGTATGTGTGTAAGTGTGTGTGTGTAAGTGTGTGTGTGTGTGTGTGTGTGTGTTGCGGTGTGTGGCAGAGGAAAATCTCAGCCCTTTGGAGTCATGCAATTTTGTTGATTCGTGTTTTTGTGGGGAACAAGGTTTCTCTGTATAGCACTGGCTATCCTGGAACTCAATCTATAAACTAGGCTGACCTGAAACTCCCAGATCTGCCTTGCCTCTGCCTCCTGAATGCTGAGATTAAAGGTGTGCACCACTACCACTGGGTTGAACCAGGCTATTTCACTAGCATGGACCTAAGCAAGTCACTAGAATTGTCTGACCAGCAACACAGTGAGCTTTCTGTCTGCTTCTACAGTGCTGGGATGAAAAGAACACACTACCATGCCTGGATTTACAAGTAATTACATGTATCTAGTGAGTGAGTGTGTGTGTGTGTGTGTGTGTGTGTGTGTGTGTGTGTGTGTGTGTGTGTGTGTACAGTGGCATATTTCACATAAGGAGATCAGAGGACAAACCTGCAGGACATTGGTTGTCTCCTACCTCATGGTCCTAAATATCAGACTCAGATCACTGATCTTGGTGATAAGTATCCTTACCCTCTGAGCCATCTTGCCAGTCAGCCCTTCCCTCCCTCCCTCCCTCTCCCTCCCTCCCTCTCCCTCTCTCTTCTTTCTTTCTTTCTTTCTTTCTTTCTTTCTTTCTTTCTTTCTTTCTTTCTTTCTTTCTTTCTT
>NC_034603.1:11944364-11951020 GCF_900095145.1 Mus pahari | reverse complement strand
CCTTTCTTTCTTTCTTTCTTTCTTTCTTTCTTTCTTTCTTTCTTTCTTTCTTTCTTTCTTTCTTTCTTCCTTCCTTCCTTCCTTCCTTCCTTCCTTTCTCTCTTTCTTTTCTCTCTCCCTCCCTTCCTTTCTTTCTCTCTTTCTTTCTTCTCTCTTTCTCTCTCCCTTCCTTCCTTTCTCTCCCCCTCTCTCTTTCTTTCTTCCTTTCTTTCTTGTTGTGAGCCTACCTTTTAATGGCTGAGCCATCTCTTCAGTCCTTTAGTTCTTTTTAAATTGGAATTGAACCCAGGTCTTTCTGCTTGCAAGCAAGCACCACACTGACAGAGCCATCCCACAGCCCTTATTGTGGGATTTTAAAGAGTGTAACAGACTCTTGAGATCAACCCATTTGAGAACTGTTAGTTCGGGGTGTACTGGTCTATAGACTCCGCCATTGTCATCTTAGGCGAGTTACTGGCCGTCTTTGAGACCTAGTTTCCTTATCTGTTTGTTAGTTTCCTTATTCAGTTACTGGAGACCGGCAAAAGATAGCACTGGACACTGATTATTTTAAAAATGCTAATTATTCTTATCATGAAAAGATGGGATGTCTTCTCTGTGGGTAACCATCTGCTAAGTGCTGTAAAGGCTGTACAATTGCGAACGTCACAGCTCCCACTGTAAAAGGGTCCTGTCACTCAGCGGAGCGGAGATGTCTAGATTGTCAGCCCTTGTCTAACCCTTGGGTTAGATTCCGAACCTGCCTGGGATTTATGGTCTGATTTCGAATTAGTCACTTTATTTGGGAAAAGCCAGACTATATATGCCTTTATAAAGATCCACTGAAGGGACAACACATTTCCTCTTGTCCATTAAATCAGGCAGGTTTTCCTTTCCCTTGAAAACAAGCACCTACAAGTCCTCCTCTGCTCCGCCTCCGGAATCTGTCTTCTTGTGATAGTGTAATCAGCCACTAGAGGGCGCCCCTCCATTTCTTGCTCATTTGCTTGCCTCTGCAGTCTCAATGTAAGACATGTTTAGCCTTGTGAGACATGTTTAGCTTGATGGTTGCCTTACAGTTTGCTTGAGAGATCGTCTTTTTTAACACGGGTCTCATGTAGCCCAGGCCCACCTTAAACGTGTAGCTGAGGCTGGTCTTGAACTCCTAGATGTTGACTTCTGCCAAGTGCTAAAATGACAGGCACTTTTTTTTTTTGCCACACCCAGTCTGTCTCTTGTTTTTAAAATTAGCTGTGCTTACAGAAATGCCTTAAATTTTATTTTATTTTATATACATTGGTGTCTTGCTTGCATGTTTCGTGTCTGTGTGCGGGTGTTGGATATTTGAGTCAGAGAGAGTTTTGAGTCGCCATGTGGGTGCTGGGAATTGAATCCCAGGACCTCTGGAAGAGCAGTCAGTGCTCTTAACCACTGAGCCATCTCGACAGCCCCACTGAAATGTCTTTAAATAAGCCTGGGGCGGTGGGATGAACGTCGCTGCTGCCGCCCAGCCTTTCCAGAACATTTTTTTTTTCTCACCAGATCCATGCCAAGGGCATTTCACGAACATCTCACGGAATCGCGGGGCCGCAGTGTGTGCAGGGTGTCTGTACTTGTATCCTAACGATTGCAAGCTCAGATTCTAGTTGGTTAAGAAATCTCTGCTACATCCGTCTCGACGGGACATTTGATATTGTGAGCGGTTGTCTCCAGGGCCGTATCCCCGCTGGCTGTAAGAAAAGCCCAGGATAGGTTTTGGGTTTTATTCTACAAGAGTGGTTCCCGGGTTTATCAGACACAGTGCTTTCTGTAACAAATATTTTGTGATAAGTCATTTGGCTGGCCGTTTGTTTTGAGCCGAGCAGACCAGAACAAACCGATGTGGAGTTCAATCACTGAGGTCCTGCAGCCAATTAACTAAGGTGCAACTGAGCGCTGGGCTGACGACTAAGGTGTAGCCAATTATTTTTTATGTCTCACTTTCTTTCTCCTGTAATTGCTGTGTGTTCATGTGCCACAGACTGGACCTCACTTTGGGTCCCGGATCTGCGGGGAATGGGTCTGTTGGTTGCAGGTGAGCGAGGATTCGGCGGATGAGTGACAGACAGTCCACAAGAGAGAGGGTGTAAAACTGAATGTATTGATCAAAATAAGCATCACATCTTTAATACAGAAACAAGAAAAGCGGGGCAGGATACATCTGTTGTAACAAATGACACAAGACAAAGGATAGAATACATGAAAAGACCAGGGGGTGGGACCAGGCAGCTTGAGGAGGAAGCCAGGTGCAAGGCTAGTCAATAGTTGAACCCCGCTGTCAGGGGTCCCCAGTAATTCCTCCATTATGCTGTCCCTTTGGGCCTAGCAGAAAAACCTGTTTTGGGGGTTTCTGCTCTGGCAGATCTCATGAATAATGCAATACCACATCCCCCCTATTTCCTAGTCCTTGGTAAATACTTGCATATGAACATAACTTCCACAGGTACACTGCTCTAAGCTTTGCCCTGGACTTGGCTCTGTTCTTTGTGATGCTTAATCGGTTCCAGCAGTCTTTACTAGAAGTGAATTAGAATGTTAATGAACAGGTAACCTTCTTGCTGAATTCCGAGCTCCTGGCTTTAAGGAATTATCAGGACTTTGGAACACTGGCTTTAAGGGAATTTCACCTATGGTAAAAGTTTAATCTTTAAAGGCATTAATAATATTGCATACTAGCATGCAGATAGGGTTCGTGTATATAGACTATTGAAAATGCCAGAACTCTAGGAGGCTGAATCTCCTCGAGATTCTTTTCCTTGGGACTCATTCCAGGTTTTCAGGCCTGTTGTGAATCACCACTAGAGTGGGCGTGGCATTCATGTTGCTGGCTGGAGTTCTCAGAATCTGCTCTGGCGGTTGGAGCTGAGAATCCTGGGTCTGGAGATAGCTTAGTCAGTAAAAGTCAGAACCTGACTTTTGAGCTTCCATCTCACCCAAGCTGGGCGTGGTGACATATCCTTGTATACCAGCTGAATGTGGTCAGCTGAAGAAGGATCTATCCTAAAAAATAGATGACTTGCTGCCAATGCCAAAGGTATAGCGTGTGGGCGCCAATTCCCAAGTATTCCACCAGAGGGTGGTATGCCCTCTTCAACCCCTGCAAATTGCTCAGATCCTAATCCTTTTCTGTGGGTGACAAGGGGCCTCTGTTAGAGGACTGGAGGTCCCCTGAGTGGTAAGGGGGGTGAAGAGGGAAGTGAAGAGAGGAAGTCACAGAACATAAGAGATGACCCCCAAATTAGCGTGGCAGAGTTCTAGTCACATGGTATTCACCATGACTTCAGTCATGTGCTTGACAGTTTTAATTTTGTTACTTAAGTCATTTGTTTGCAAGGTGATAATGAACTAACACATTTACTGTCTTCGAAATAGGTTTTTTTTTTTCTATGTTTGATGTTGGTGATCAGTATTGAGAGAGAGAGAGAGAGAGAGAGAGAGAGAGAGAAAGAGAAAGAAACAGAAACAGTGTCACTAAGTTCTTGCAGACCCTGACCCTGCCTGGTCCCTTTCTCACTAAAGCTTTGTCTGGGGAGAGATTTATCTGCATTAAAGACAGTGCAGAGTCCTGACCATCCTTAAAGTAGCCAGCAGGATGAGCAGCAATGCAGCATGAATAATTTTCCCACCGTGTAAATTGACATTGTTTAAGGCATTTTTCAGTCTTCAAACCATTTCCCATATCCTGTGCACAAACAGCCAGTCATTCTGGGGGCGGGGCGGGGTGGGGCGGAGTGGTCCGTGGCTCCCTGGATGTGGAATGTACATAGGGTCTATTTAAGAGCTGTGTGTTCTGTTCTGTGCCTATGCCTTCTCTGGGTCTCTATATCTCACCCCCCAAAAGAAGATGTTGGAGTAGATCTCTCTCTCTCTCTCTCCTCTTTCCCCCTCTCTCCTCTCTCTCTCTCTCTCTCTCTCTCTCTCTCTCTCTCTCTCACACACACACACACACACACACACACACACACTCGCTCAGAGAGTTCTGTGATGAACTATCCTACTCTCAAGACTTGTAAGAAAGTGAACGTCCATCTCTGCTTCCCAGGAAGGAGCTTGTAGAGGGGAATTCCCTAAACAAGACTAAGAAGATTCTTATAGGCTGAGGGGTGTCTCATAAAACCAAGGGCTGGGGGTCCAGACCCCTGCACAAGTATTTGGCTTTGGAGCGGGGCAGGGGGGAAAGAGGAGACTGCAGTTGCAGAATCTCTGAGATGGGAAGGGGTTGGAATTCACCTGCATGTGTGTTTGGGTGTGCGTGTGCATGTTCATGCTTGTGCTAAGGTCTATCTACATAAGGAGGTCAGAGGACAACTTTGTGGAGTTGGCTTTCTCCTTCGCCTTTTGCGAAGTCTCAGGGATAGAATTCAGCCTCCTGGAGTTTATTTATTTATTCTTCCCTCCTGGAGTCATTATGTTATGTTTGTGCTTTTTAATATCTTATAAATATATATATATATTGTCAATATTTTTTTGTTTAGTGATTTCTCTCTCTGTCTCTCTCTGGTCTCCCCATTGTGTGTGTATGTATTGTGTATGTATGAGTTTTATGTGTGTATGTGTTGTGTGTGTTTGTATATTTTTTCCTTTTCTTTTTTTTTGAGACAGGGTTTCTCTGTATAGCCCTGGCTGTCCTGGAACTCACTTTGTAGACCAGGCTGGCCTCGAAATCAGAAATCTGCCTGCCTCTGCCTCCTAAGTGCTGGCATTAAAGGTGTGTGCAACCACTGCCTGGCTTTTTTTTTTTTTTTTCTATATGTGTGTATATGTGCTACACGTGTTTTGTGTGGTGTGGTGTGTGTGTGTGTGTGTGTGTGTGTGTGTGTGCAGGAGATATATAGAATTATTATAGGTAAAGTGGCAGGTTTGAGAGGTAAGAATAGATAAAGGCCAGAGGAACTGTTACACTAACAAACATTTCCAGGCAGGTCGTGTGCGTTCTTGAAACTTTCTAGAACACACAGCTTTCCAGGAGGCATGGATTTCTGTCCATGTAATTGATAGACCTATTTGGTTGGCCCTTACAGGAAGGGGTGAGAGCCATTCCTGTTCCTTAGCAGAAGGCCTTGGTTAGACCTTACCCAGGTGTAGATGTTACCGGTGTAAATGTTTATCTATCATTGACCTCCCAGACAGTCAAAATGTCATTTCCAGGGTCAGAGGTAGGGCTTGGAACACACGCTAATAACCAGTAATCAGTCTTCTAAATTCAGTTTCTGGCCCTAAAGCAGCAGTTCTCAACCTGTGGGTTGTGACCCCTTTGATGGGGCAAATGATCCTCTCACAGGGGTCACTTTAGATCGTGGGAAAGCACAGGTATTTACATTGCCATTAATAACAGTAGCAAAATTACAGTTATGATGTAGCAATTAAAAATAATTTTATGGTTGGGGGTCACCACAACATGAGGAACTGTATGAAAAAGTCATAGCATTAGAAAGGTTGGGAGCCACTGTTTTAAAACCTGCTGATTATGAGAAACAGGTCCACAGTCCCAAAGACATCCAAGCCCGCTCATTTCCAACTAGCTTCATAACAATGTCCATCAAGACCTGAGATCCTAAAATCATTTAGCAGATGAACGCTGAGTTGATCTGGCCAATTCTGGCTAAAATGGAGCATGGGGTGGGGTTTACTCTCTACTCTTGCTAACTTTCAGACCTCAGAAAGTGATCCAGGGAGCCAGAGAACGGAGTTGGGCTGATGCAACACTGTTTGGAGATAAAATTAGCAGAGGAGGTAAACACAGAGGAGCAAGGACGCATAGAATCACTTCTCAGATTGTAAGAGGCATGACACATTTCTACTACAAAAAAACCCAGAGAGAGAGAGAGATCCAATTAAAAAGCTGTTAGCAAGAAGGTATGGCTGGCATCTGACATGTTTTCAATTTGATTTTGCAAATCATTTAATGCAGACAAGGCAGCAGTGGGATTATGGGGAATACGTACACAGTGTTTGACCTTGGTAACAATGGCAACAACTACTCCTGAGTGCTGAGGTTATCTGAAACCATACAGTTCTGTGTTCCTGATGTTAGAGGCCTGTGTTAGCCTACTGAATCCTGGTCATCCCTGGTCAAGCAGTTTTGATAAATGTCCCCCAGGCAGACGGTTTTGATTTCAAAGTATTGGTGAGATTTTCAGGTCTACTCACTGACATTCATTTTAAAAGCTCATCAAATTACAATAACCCTGAAAAAGGGGTTTTAGAAAAAGAAGCTTTTAATCTATCACAAGCTTTTGTTATTCTTGTCGTTATTCCCCTTTGGGGATCCATATAGAAGTTTAGCCATAAGGCCATATCCAGAACTTAGAAGCTCTGAGTAGTCTACTAGTCCTGCAAAGGCCCCCGAAGACCCTAGGCCATTTTCTAAGTGTTGGGAATTGTAAGAGCCTGGATGGCTTGAATACAATCAGCTAAAGAGCTTTATGCTCTAGAGTTAAGATAAATTCTAATTTAATACCTTTAGGGATAATAATTGGATCTTTGGATTCTATCATACACGCTGTCAGCTACAGAATTTAAAGACTGCATTAGGTGGTTTGAGGATTCATTTAAGGGAGGCCAGATATAAGAACTTCATCCATGGGCCGGACGTGGTGGCGCACGCCTTTAATCCCAGCACTTGGGAGGCAGAGGCA
>NC_034603.1:11942021-11944035 GCF_900095145.1 Mus pahari | reverse complement strand
AAAAAGAAAAAGAAAAAAAAGAACTTCATCCATGCATTGTAAGACCATTTAGGCCTCTAGCTAAAGCCTGGCCAAAAGTGTGGGTGCTGGCTCTGAAATCCAGGGAAGAAAAGTCTAGGCGAGTTGCCTATTCTGATGTTGCACACTGATCCATCCAAAGGCAAAAATGAATTGAGACCCAGATGCTATGGAGACGTACAGGAAGAAGGCATCTTTAAGATGCAGGACAGTGATCACTGGTCGTTAGAAGGAATTGTGTACAGAGGACTGGGCACACAGCTTTGCTGCTCACTAGTCTCTGTTAAACTTTTTGGCCAACCCTGGGGTATTAATGGGTGATTTGTAGGGAGGTAAAAGCCCATAATAGAGAGATCACTGATTAGGGGGTGGAGTCCTTCCCCAGGCATCAGGCTGCAGACCGCATCAGTAACAGGAAAAGCACGGGAATCCTTCAGTCTCACTCTAGCTCTGGTCTGTAAACCTGACGTTAGTAGCCATGCTTTGGGGTGAATGAGGAAGCTTGCAAGAACCTAATCGTTACTTTTCTCTTTTTAAAATCAGGACTACCTCTTTCTACTTTGTATTTCAACAAATCACTACACTTTCTGGAAAGTCCAATGGCTGTTAAAGATTAAGAAAATGGGTGAGGGCTGGTGAGATGGCTCAGTGGTTAAGAACGCCAACTGCTCTTCCATAGGTCCTGAGTTCAAATCCCAGCAACCACATGGTGGCTCACAACCATCCGTAACGAAATCTGATGCCCTGTTCTGGAGTATCTGAAGACAGCTACAGTGTACTTACATATAGTAAATAAATAAATAAATATTTTTTTTTTTTTAAAAAAAAAAAGAAAGAAAATGGGTGAAAGTTAACCTCTTGGTTTTGTGTGGTCAAGGTCAATTGAATTTCCTCAAGGTTACTTTTAGGGATGCGGGAAAGGTCCCTTATCAACTTGAGTGTTCTCCCTATTAGTTTTGTCATGTGCTGTGGTGGGTCAGGGTCTCGCTTGGTGCACTTGGGGTTACTGAGGGTATTTGCCTCTGTATTGACCCTCCTCTTCACATAATGTATATCTATTAGAGTCCAAACTAACCAAAAGCCCATGTCTTTTCTGATCAAGAAGATGTGAGTTTCCCAAGCTTTGGGATACTTTTAATGAAGTCCAGTCTTCCAGTGGGATATGACGAACAAGGAAGGAGTATGGGGTCAAAATATTAGCTGTCTTCTTAGCCCCTTGGGCATTGGCATACAATGTGTGACTGGCAAACACTCAGATCAGTTAAACTAGCTTTTCTGTTTGTATTTGTCGTCTTAGGCATGGTCTCATCCACTCCGGCTGGTCTCAACTTGCTATGAACTTGAGCATAACCTTGACTATTGATTCTGTTGCCTTTACTTTCAAGTAAAGTAAATTATAGGGACCGCTATATTAGAGGAAGTAGTTTTGAATCACAAACAGTGGCTTAAAATATAGTTGTTGTATAACACTCAGATAAAATTGGACAAAACAGATTTTGTAGATAAGCAGGATTCTATTATGGTGGTTCTCAATCTGTGGGTCATGACTCCCTGACACACCTCTATTTCCAAAAATACATTACCATTCATAGCAGTAGCAAAGTCCCAGTTATGAAGTAGCAACAGAAATAATTTTATGGTTGGGGGGGTCACCATAATATGAGGCTCTGTATTAAATGGTCGAAGCATTAGGAAGGTTGGGAGCCACTGCTCTATTGGGAGTGTTTCCTAAGTATTTAAAAGCCCTAAAAACACAGCAGATAATATAAGCAATTACCTTGATAGAATGTAAAATCCCTTTTCTCTAAGCTGGCGTTTGGAAACTGTTATAGAGAATAGGTCAACATTTAAGGAAACCTTTTTTTTTTTTTTTTTGTAGACAGAAAATTGGGCTCCAGTTCTGCATCAGTACATTGAATCCTGATCTTAGGAAATTTTAATAATTTTGAATTATGGTCAATTTAGTCATGGCCATACTGTCTCTAAGTTCTAACTT
>NC_034603.1:11917543-11941471 GCF_900095145.1 Mus pahari | reverse complement strand
ACTGTAGCTGTCTTCAGACACTCCAGAAGAGGGAGTCAGATCTTGTTAAGGATGGTTGTGAGCCACCATGTGGTTGCTGGGATTTGAACTCTGCACCTTCGGAAGAGCAGTCGGGTGCTCTTACCCGCTGAGCCATCTCACCAGCCCCTGATATTCTTTTTAATATAGTATTTTATTATTGGAGAATTTAATACATGCATACAGTTTATTTTGATATTATTTACCCCAACTCCTCCTCCCTTTCCCCTTAACTTCTTTTGGATACATTCCCATCCCCTCACTTCTTAACGTTGTGCACCCTTTTAAAAAAACACAAACAAAAACAAAACAAACAAAGCAAAACAACAATATCAAAAAAATATTGAGTCCAATTTGTGCTGCCTTTATACTCACGGGTAAGGAGTCCTCTGTGGGAATACAATCAATCAACTGGAAGTCACAACCTTGAAGAAAACTGACTCTCCTTCCCCAAGAAGACCTCAACTTTCAATAGTTCCTTGGTTAGGGGTTGGGTTCATAAGCCCTCTTGGCTCCTTGGCTTGCTCTTGTGCAGATCTTATGCAGGCAGTTGGTCACCAGAAGTTCAGGGGTACAGCAGCCCTGTCATATCTAGGAGACACTGTTCCACTCCAGGACCAGATTTTAAAAAACAAGACCGTACAGCTGGTTGGTAGTAGGCAGCAAGGAATGGCAACTTTCTGAAACTGGCTGACTCAGAAAGGGCAGGGGGAGGGATCATCGTACTGCATGCACCTAGGGCTTCCTCAGGAGAAGGGCTGAATCTTCCGTCTGTCCTCTGCAGTAGTCCTGCTCCTCATGGCTCAGGTTCTCTTGCTTGCGATGCTCTGTTCATTCACTGGCACTTTTAACCCTCCCTCCATCTCTGGAGGTGGAAGGGAAGTCTTCGTTGTATGTAACTGAGAGTGTGAAAGATAAAACTAGCAGACAGGTTGTGAGTGGGAGCGTTCCGCAGTAAAACCAGAAGCCAAGGATTCTGCTCTTAGGGACCCACAGAATGCTAGGTGACCTCGGCCAAGTTACATAGCAATTAAAGTATCAGAGCTAACACCAAATACAAACAGCTTAATATGTCCCGAGGGGGGTGATTGTTATGAACGTCCTGGAGCTGTTGGCATAGTTCAAAGAAGTGAAAGTTCTGTTATTAAATGCCCCATTTTGTCATGTCTGTATATTGCCTTCATACAGATAGAATGTTTGCATAAGGGTTTTTGTTTCCTTTTTTTTTTTTTTTTTTTCAAAGATGATAGGTGAAAGGAGACATGACACATGACACTAGCCAGGCTGGAGAACGAAAATCTCAATTTAGAAACCAAATACAAAAGTAAAGTTATTTCAAATCAAAGCTCAGCTCTGCTTCACTGGCCTGATTGGGACTTCTGCACAGGCTTGGTGATGGCTAGGGTTTGGGAAAAAGCTTGCAGGATTGTATGCCAGGGGCAGTCCTTCTCAGGATGCCTACCAGAGCTATAGGCACAGGACTCCTGCAGCTTCATGCTGGTACTGAGAAATGCCCACAGAATACCTTCTCTCCGTGAAGTCCTAATAAACCTTTCACCCACTCCCATCCTATCCCTGTTCTCTAGTCAGCCATGCTTCACCCATTTAGCAACCACATTTGCTGTTTGCTATGCTTCCTTGGTCTTTACCTTCCTCCTCCTCCTCCATCTCCATCTCCTCCTCCTCTTCCTCCTCTTCCTCTTCCTCTTCCTCCTCCTCCTCCTCTAAAAAGGGCTTGTCTTATGTAACAAGCTCTGGCTGTTCTGGACTTGCTCGGCAGACCTGGCTGGCCTCGAACTCACAGAGATCTGCCTGCCTCTACCTCCTGAGGCTGGGATTAAAGGTGTGTGCCACCATGCCAGGCTTGTTTTCATCTTTTTAAATCAAACTTCTCTTTCTGTTCTCAGCTTTGAAGTCATTTCTGAATCCTTTGCTGATATACAAATTGAAGTATATGCCCTTACTTGGTATCTCAAAGTGCCAGGAATTATCCTAGCCTGGCATGATTATGATGGGCTGTTAATTTATCTGGAACTCCCTGGGAGATCTTAAAGATCCCAGAGACAGGAACTGGAGAGATGGCTCAGTAGTTAAGAGTGCTTGCTGCTCTTCTAGAGGATCCAAGTTTGGTTCACAGCATCCATATTGGGTGACCAACAACTGCCCATTTAACTCCTCTCTGGGAGATCTGACACCCTCTTCTGGTCTCAGTGAGCAACCACACATGTAGCACTGACACACACACACACACACACACACACACACACACACACACACACAGAGAGAGAGAGAGAGAGAGAGAGAGAGAGAGAGAGAAATACATGTCTTCTTCATGGCTTATTTTTGGTTCATGGAACAGCAGTTGATGTTACATTTATTGAAAGAATTTTAAAGATGTTTGCTCAGGGATTCCAGATGTTGTAGGTCCTCAACACTAAAGCATGCTTGGCAGTGTTATACATTCACAAGTCCCCATTACTTCCTCTTACTCTCATGAAAAACTTGGATTCATTGCATTAACTAGTTTGTTAACGCCTCTGTTTCTAGATGTTTAATGTCCCAACTAAACATCCAGTCACCAATGTTTAGATAATGTAGGTGGTGGCCACATCCTAGGTCACTGTCAGTTTTTGCTGCATTATCTCCACTGTCACTGCACTGGCCTGGGACTGACTTCTTACTGTCCACTGCTTCTCATCCACCAGCATCAGTGTCTACCTTGTTTTGGATGTTTCTCCTTGTAGCATTTGAAACTTGACCCCACTTCACTCCCTGGTCTCCATGTTGACTTTGGATTCTTAGCTATCCCATATATATATATTGGTTTTTCGAGACAGGGTTGACAGGGTTTTTCTCTGTGTAGCCTTGGTTGTCCTGGAACTCTCTGTAGACCAGGCTGGCCTCGAACTCAGAAATCCACCTGCCTCTGCCTCCGAGTGCTGGGGTTAAAGGTGTGCGCACCACGCCCAGCTTCCATAGTTATATTTATTGCTGCTCTGTCTGTATTGATGTTGCTCCCTTCTGCCCCGTCCAATGAAGTCCTACTTTTCTCTTGGGAATTATTTCAGATCCTCTAAGTTTTTGCAGAGTAAGATGGCCCTCACTCTCTGACTATTTCATTCTCAAGTTTGAATAAGTGACTGTGGCCTATCAAAAGTTAAGAGGTTCCTACAACTGGGGACACAAGTGTGAGGATTGGCATTTGGACCATCGGAACCCATGACAAAAGCTGGTGTCAGCTTCTTTCGTGCCCCAGCACTCGGGGGCCAGAGATGGGATCCACTGAGTAACCTGGCTGTCTAAACCAGCTGGGTCAGTGAGCTTTGTGTTCAGCAGGAGACCTTACCTCAAGAAGTAAAATGCATAGTGGGGGAGGAAGAAATTTGATGCCAACTTCTAGCCTATACACACACATGTGCATGTGTCCACACACATGGGACATACATGCATCCACACACACACACATGCTATACACACAAAAGATTTTCAAAGATCCAGTACATAAGTTCACCCAGAGGTTAAGAACTGTCACAGTCATGCCCCATGGTTTCAGTGTTTGTGAAGAACCTAGAACACGTCACTCGCGTTGATACCTTTATTTCTCATGGGGCTGGGGTGGTAGAGAATAGTAGGTTCTTAGAATATTTTTTTTTTGTGTGATTCAATTTTCCTTCCGTCACCATCAAACAAGTAGTGAGAGTCCTGGGGACACTTTGAATCTCTTCTCCTTCCTTCTGGGGCTTGAGATGATAACTCTGGCACCCTCGTGACTAAAGGAAGTTGTCGCAGACATCTCTGCACGGCTATTGCACTTATATAGTAGATGTCCATCAGCCTTCAGGGAGTTAATGGGTTCTAATCCATCTTCTATTATCTTCTGTCACTATGATTTGGAGAACAGCATGCTACATAAATCTGGTCAAACAGAAGTTCTGTACGTGGGTGATAAAAAGACAGTGCAGTGCATATAGAGAGAAATTAAGTTTCCTTTTCTGTACTCAGGCTGCCCAGTCTAATCCCCAGAGGCAACTACTAGGAATGGTTTCTTGTTTATCCTCCTGGAAAAATTCCATGTATAAACCAGCATATGTGAATACGGATATCATTGAGCAAGCTCGCTTGGGAGCTGTGTATACGTGACTCTTCCGGTTGCTTTTTTTTTTTCACATAGAAAATGGATTCTGGAGGTGACTTCCCTTAACACATAGTCAATCTACTGCTTTAAGGGCGGCCTAGTATTCTATGGAGCTTTTCGCTTTGTGACTCATTTAAGTGAGTGAAGTATTGATGGGTAATATCATTTATTTCTGTATTCCTTTACATGTAAATGTGCACTCTTGAGGGCAGGTCTGACAAATTCCCTTTTATATAAGGAAGCCAAGGTTTTTAGGAAAATTTGTGAACAAGGAATTGGAGAGAGGTGGTCAGAAGCCTCCATATTTTCGGGATTAGATTGGAATGCTTAAATATGGAGTTATTGTGGTGCTCGACTCAGAAATAAAAGCCATACATTTAATTGGAGGAAAAACAAACGCTTATCTCCTCATACAGACCAATTCAGCATTTTTTTTTTTTTTTTTTTTGGGAAACAGCTATTTCATTTTAAACATTCCCCAGTTTTGGTGCCCCCTCTTTTGGGGGACTCCAGCACAAGCTTCACTCGCTACTAGGCCCAGTGAGAAATGAGGACCATATGGAGTAGTGGTCAGAGCCTGTGTGCAGAGAGGAACTAAGCCCATGTTTACAGTTCATGTTGCAGCTGTGGAGTCTCAAAGAGGAGATTAGATCCAGAAGTGTCTACAGCAGTTCCTAGGCTGGTGTCTTTTAAAGGAGCTGAACGTCTAGCACTCACTCATCAAGAAATGGAGCCCTGGTTCTTTTTTTTTTTTTTCCTTCTCCCCACCCCCCCTCCAAGTGCAAATGGGCAGTAGAGATACAAATGGCCTGTTCCAGGTTAAGATCAATGGCAGGTTAAAGAGTCAGTTGTCCTGGAAGGATACATCATCTAAGATGGAACTCTGATTTATGACCTTCTGACAGGAGATGTGGACATCAGTAAATGGACCCTGGAGTGCTCATGGGTGCTGACAGTGACAATTATTCAGATGGTACGATGACCATACCGGTAGCTTTAAGGATGGCCATTAATGGCTGCTTAGATGATGATCAAACCTGTTCTCTGGAATAGAGAATATTTCAGACATCGGCATGTCTGAAAGAGATCCTAGCCACTGACTGAGTAAGAAGCTATCTGAAGTGGTTCCAATCACTGTCAAAAGAACCTTGTAAGACTCCTAGCGATGGGGGATATGGAGCCTGAACTGGCCATCTCCTGTAACCGCATAAGACCTCCAATGGAGAAACTGGGACACCAACCCAGCCACAAAACCTTTGACCTACAATCTGCCCTGCCTACAAGATATGCTTCGATAAAGATGGAGCAGAAATTGAGGGAGTGGCAAACTAATGACTGGTTCAGCTTGAGACCAATGCCGTGAAAGAGAGCCCACCCCAACACTGCTATACTCTGCTATACTTGTAGACAAGAGCCTAGCGTAATTGTCATTAGAGACTTCACCCAGCAACCGATGGAAACATATGTAGAGACCCACAGCCAAACATTATTAGATGGAGTTTGGGGAATCCCGTGGGAGAGAGGGAGGAAAGACTGTAGGAGCCACAGGGGGTCACAGAATGAAGTAACCAGATTAAAACCCACAGAATCAAGTAATGTGGGACCATAGGGGCTCACAGAAATTGAACCCCAACTAAGGAGACTGCATGGGACTGTCTAGGTGTCTTAGTCAGGGTTTCTATTCCTGCATAAACATCATGACCAAGGACCAAGTTGGGGAGAAAAGGGTTTATTCAGTTTACACTTTCAAATTGATGATCATCACCAAAGGAGGTCAAGACTGGAACTCAAGCAGACCAGGATACAGGAGCTGATGCAGAGGCCATGGAGGGATGTTTCTTACTGGCTTGTTTTCCTTGGCTTGCTCAGCTTGCTTTCTTATAGAACCCAAGAATACCAGTCCAGGGATGGTACTACCCACAATGGGCCCTCCCGCCTTGATCACTAATTGAGAAAATGCCTTACAGCTGGATCTCATGGAGGCATTTTCTCAACAGAGGCTCCTTTCTCTGATAACTCCAACCTGTGTCAAGTTGACCCACAAAACTAGCCAGTATAGTATGCCTTCTACACATACTTTACAGTTGTGTAGCTTGGTCTACACAACTAAGAACAGAAGCAGGTAATGTCTCTGACTCTGTTGCCTGCCTTTGGGGCCCTTTCCCCATGCTGGGCTGTCTCTTCTAGCCTCAATAGGAGAGGACATGCCTAATCTTTCCTCAACTTGATATGCTAAGGTTGGCTGATATCCATGGGAGGCCTCCCCTTTTCTGAAGAGAAACGGAAGAGGGTTGGTGTGTTTCGTCTTATGCTGATGTCTTTGATTCACTAGGAGCTGAGTTTTATGCAGGGTGATAAATATGGGTCTATTTGCATTCTTCTACATTCAGGCATCCAGTTACACCAGCACCATTTGTTGAAAATCCTTTCTTATATTTTTTCCATTGTATGTTTTTGACTTGTCAAAAATCAAGTGTAGGGGGCTGGTGAGATGGCTCAGTGGGTAAGAGCACCCGACTGCTCTTCCGAAGGTCCAGAGTTCAAATCCCAGCAACCACATGGTGGCTCACAACCATCTGTAACAAGATCTGACTCCCTCTTCTGGAGTGTCTGAAGACAGCTACAGTGTACTTACATATAATAAATAAATAAATCTTTAAAAAAAAAAAAAGAACAAGTGTAGATTTATTTCTAGGTCTTTGATTCTATTCCATTGATCAATCTGTTTTTATGCCAATATTATGTGGTTTTTATTACTATGACTTTATAGTATAGCTTACAATCAGGGACGGTGACATCCAGAAGTTCTTTTTTTTGTACAGGATTTTTTAGCTATCATGGGTGTTTTGTTTTTCTATATGAAGTTGAGAATTTCCTTTTCAAGGTCTGTAAAGAATTGTGTTGGAATTTTGATGGGCATTGCATTGAATCTGTAGACTGCTTTTGGTAAGATGACCATTTTTATTACATTAATCCTACCAATTCAAGAGCAAGGGAGATCTTTCCATCTTCTGATATCTTCCTCAATTTCTTTCATCAGGGATTTGAAGTTCTTGTCATATAGGACTTTCACTTGCATGGTTAGAGTTGCATCAAGATATTTTATATCATTTTTGGTCGTTGTTTCCCATATTTCTTTTCCAGCTGGTTTATCATTTGAGTAAAGAAGGACTTCTGACTTTTTTTAAAGTTGATTTTGTATTCAGATACTTTGCTAAAAGTGCTTATCAGGTGTAGGTTTTCTCTGGTAGAATTTTGTAGATGTATGACATAAGCTTTAGTAATGTTTCTTTTACAAATGTGGGTGCCCTTGCATTTGGGGCATAGATGTTCAGAACTGAGATCTTGGTTGATTTTTTCCTCTGAGTATGAAGTATTCTTCTCCAACTCTTTGATTACATTTGGTTGAAGTTCTATTTTATTAGACATTAGAGTTGCTATTCCAGCTTGCTTCTTGGGCCCATGTGCTTGGAAAATCTTTTTCTAACCCTTTAGTCTGAGGTTATAGCTATGTTTGTTGCTGAGGTGCATTTCTTGTATGCAGCAGAATGAAGAATCCTGTTTGTGCATCCATTCTTTTAGCCTGTGTCTTTTTGTTGGGGCAGTCAAGTCCACTGATAGATATTGAGAGATATTAATAACAAACAACGGCCAATTTCTGTTATTTTTATGTTGGTGGTGAGTGTGTGTGTGTGTGTGTGTGTGTGTGAGAGAGAGAGAGAGAGAGAGAGAGAGAGAGACAGAGAGACAGAGAGAGACAGAGAGACAGAGAGAGACAGAGACAGAGACAGAGAACGCACCCGTGTGCATTCCCCTTCCTTTGGTTTACAGGGTTTGGTTTTATTTGTTTCCTGTGTTTTATTGGATGTCGTTAGCCTCCTTTGGTTGGAGTTTTCCTTCTAGTCTCTTCTGTAGGGCTGGATTTGTCGGTAGATATTGTTTAAATTTTATTTGGAATATCTTGTTTTCTCTCTATATATATTGATTGAAAGCTTTCCTAGGTATACTAGTTTGGGCTGACATATGTGGTCTCTTAGAGTCTGTAAGATATCTGTTTAGGTTCTTCTGGATTTTAGAATCTTTGTTGAGAAGTTTGGTATAAATTTGATAGGTCTGCCTTTATATGTTACTTGGCCTTTTCCCCTTGCTACTTTTAATGTGCTGTCTTTATTCTGTACATTTAGTGTTTTGATTATCATGTGGTGGGAGGATTTTCTTTTCTGCTCCAATCTGTTTGGTGTTCTTTTAGCTTCTTATATGTATATAGGCATATCTTTCTTTAGGTTGGGGAAATTTTCCTCCTTGATGTTGTTGGAAATATTTTCTGTGCATTGTAGTTGGGAATCTTCTCCTTCTTCTATTCCTATTATTTCTAGGTTTGGTGTTTTCATAGTATCCCAGATTTCTTGGATGGTTTGTGTCATGGACTCTTTAGATTTAACATTTTCTTTGACCCATGTATCAATTTCTTCAATCAAGTCTTCCATCTCTTGTTTTCTGTTGATGATGCTTGCTTCTCCAGTTTTCATTCTCTTCCCTGGGTTTTTCATCTCCAGCATTCCCTCAGTTGTGTTTTCTTTATTGCTTCTATATCCATTTTCAGTTCTTAGACAGTTTTATCAATGTCCTTCCATTGTTTAATTGTATTTTCCTGTATTTCTTTAAGGGATTTGTTTATTTCCTCTGTAAAGGCTTGTATCATCTTTATAAAATTGAATTTAAGGTCACCTTCTTTTGTTGTAGTTGTGTTAGGATATCCAGAGCTTGTTGTAGCAGGACAGTTGTGCTCTGGTGGTGCCATCTTGTCCTGGCTCTTGTTGGTTGTGTTCTTATGCTGTCCTTCAGCCATCTGGCTGTCCTTGGTATTGGCTGAATGTTCCCAGTGCCAGCAGGATGTGTTAGGGAGGCAGACAGAGCCTGACAATTGATCTCAGGAAATAGGATGCTTCTACCCTTTGCTGGCTTTGGCTCAGGCACACATTTGACTGAGCAGGAGTCTAACCTGGGTGCTTCTGGGACCCCAAAATGCTCCTTGGGAAGGCAGAAAGAGTCCTGGGCCACACGATGGAGGTCAGGGGACAGTACATACCTCACATCTGCAGGCTGTGTGCCAGGTGGACCCAACTAGCAGTGGATTAGTGGGTTAGGGGGTCTAAGCTGGATAATCCTGTGGCCACCCACAGGCCTCCTAGGGGAGGCAGGAGCAGGACACTCCTGGGGTCCTGCAAGGCTCCTTGAGGTGACAGGGAGAGCTGTGGGCCAGATGACAGAGCTCAGGGTACCAGATACAATTCACCTCTGCTCTAAAGTAAATAAATAAATTAATTAAAAACAAAAGACCTTTGTAAGTATGTGTGCTACAAGTCTGCATGGTGGTGACCTGTGAGATATCTTTCCTTCTTTTTAATTTTCTTTAAATGTTAAAACAATGCGTATGGCTCGGTAGTGGTGGCATAGACTTTTAATCCCAGTACTTGGGAAGCAGAGTTAGGAGATCTCTGAGATCCATGCCAGCCCAGTTTACAGGACAGCCAAGGTTACACAAAAACAACCCGATCTCAACACTCCCCCTGTCCCAGTATGCAACACAATACATTCATACACGTAGGAGATTCAATCATACTCACCTAATATTTATTTAGCGTCTACTATGGACTAATTACTATATTCTAGGAACTGGGGCCCCCCCAGTGAACAAGTCAGATAAAATCTTGACCTGCAAGGAAGTTACATTTTAGCTGGGGGAATAAGGGTTAAAAAATAATACGAGGAATAAGTAGTTTAGATAGTGTTGGAAGATGGTTAGCGCTATATAAAAATGGTGTGGAGTGGCATAATGAATGACCCCTGGAGCATGTGCTGATTAAAGTGTGGGTAAGCCACCAAGAAGATCTAGAGTGACCCCTTGAGGGAGAAGTGGTAATGACCTGCACACGCAGCTGGGAGCTGAGCTCCCGGAACTGGCAGCAGACTCTTGTTAGCCAGTGCAAATGACAGGTAGTAGAAATAAGGTCCCAGGGCTGAAGGGTAAAGTGAGGGGACAGATTCCACTGGGATGAGCAGAGGAAGGCCTTTTATTCTTAGTTTGAATAAAACCTGGTTCCTCTAGAGACTTTTGGGTAGAAGAATAACTTCGAAAGACCAATTCCAAAGGTTATTCTGGGGCTGAAGATGTAGCTCAGTTAGTCCAGCTCCTTTATAGCACGCATAGTCCAAGTCATCCTTAGCTCTACAGTGAGTTCTAGGCCAACCTGGGCTACATGGTATCCTGTCTCAAAAAAGTTATTTTGTGAGCACTGTTTACTTAATAGAAGACCTTAAGTTTCTTAGATGATCACCAGTAAGCAGTTGGCTGAACAAACTCAGATTTAGCAAAGAAAGCTTAGTCTGTGTGATGTGGTGGGAATTAAGGACTGAATATCTGCTTCTCTGTTGAGGTTTGGTCTTCTGATATGCTAGATACTGGTTGCTCCCGGAGTAGTGTTACCACACCCAGGTAACACTATTTGACCTTGCTCCCCAAGTTATCTCTGATTGGTGAATAAAGGTGCCAACAGCTAATTGCTGTGAGAAGAAACATAGGCAGAGTTTCGGGTTCTCGGGCTTTGGATCAGAGAAGACCACAAGGGGGAAAAAGAAGATGAAGTGAGGAGAAAGTGCCATGGGGTAAGAATCTTAAAATAATGGCCATGTGGGTTGGCTAATTGGATTTAAGAGCAGCCCAGACAAAACATAGCCAATTATATAATGGGATTGTTGGCTGGGAAATAGACATAATAGCGTAGAGGATTATATCTGCCCAGCTTTTGTGATGATTAAGGCTTATCATAAATATAAAGGTTGTGTGTGTGTCTTTTATCCGGGAACTAAATGGGCAAAGGCAGGGTAACCCAGATTGAGATTAAATATTTCTTCAACCCCTTTCTCCCAGATTTAGAGTTTACGGCCTAATCCGTAAGGTGGTGGTATCAGAATGTGGGGCCTTTGGGAGGTAATTTAAGTCTCCAGACATCTGCTCCCTCTCCTCTCTTTCACTCCCTCCCCACTACCCCAATTCAACAAGAAAACATCCACCTCCAATCCTGGCGGGTGTCATCACTCTGATCTCAGACTTTAGCCTCAGAACATAAGGAATAGATGTTTTATTGTGTTTTTACAGTGCAGAACATCACCCTGTAGTATTCTAGCAGACTGAACTGCCAGTCTTAGTCATCTAAGACTTCAGGCTGTCAAAGTACGTAGAAATCTGGTGGCTGCTGGGAGCTTCAGTGCCCACTCTGGAGTAGAGAGTATGACGCTTTAGAACCTTTTTAGTTTCCATTTGGATATTAATATTATTTAATGTAATTTTTTATGGTGCTAGAGATTGAACACATTCTAGGCACATACTCTACCCTTGAGCTGTACCCCAAACTCTGTTATGTTTGTTTTGGACTTTGAACCATGTGAATAATATTCCCTATTTACAAATAAAGTATGAGCCAGGTGTGGTGTCACATGCCTGTAAGTCTAGCTACCTGGGAGGTTGAAACAGGAGAGGTGAAACTTTGAGGCTAGACAGGATTATTTACCAAGACTGAAAAATTTGTAATAGGGGAGGGGACAGGGAGAAGCCCTGTGTTTAGTCTGCAGTGTTGTAAAACAGACAGACAGACAGACAGACAGACAGACAGACAGACTAACAAAAAGAAAACAAAAGTATATGCTTGTCTCAAGTCAGATGATATAAGCTGTATATTAAGAAAAAGTTAAAAACCGGGCATGGTGGTGTACACCTTTATAATCTTAGAGCAGAGGAAACAGAGGCAGGCAGATTTCTGAAAGTTCTAGGTTACAGTGATTCCCCAGGTTTTAAAAGGCTGTTAATTACTCCCTGTTTATGTCTTCCACTCCCACTGTCTGAGAAAAGCCCCCTTAACGGCTCTTTCTGTGGTCAAACATGGGTGTACAGAACATCTAAGCACATCTAAATTTTGGCCTATAAATAAGGAACGAGGGGTGGGATTCATTCATTCCTTGGCAGCTTGCTTCCCCAAGGGTCAACACAGCACCCTCTTCCAGGCTGAGACAAATACATCAAACCTTGGCTCTCGTTTCGTTTTCTGTAGCAAAAGCATGCACTCTATTGATGTGCCAAGTTCACTTAAGAAGCCCTTCCCTTGGAGCACTGTTCAGCACTCTCTAGTGTCACTGTGTATGTGCACCCCTGACTCCTGGGATGGACAATTCAGTCCTCACTATGAACTGTCTAAGCTGATTGCAGATCCCCTATGTCAGTTATCTGGGCTGGATCAGGCTGGGACACCTCCCGTGTCTGAAGCAGTGGGACGAGCCAAATAGAGAGCTGACTTTTTGGAAACAATTTTATTTACTCTTCTCATATACATTATATTCCTCCGCTACACCCGCCTCCCCAGGCCATCCTGGGCTATCAAACAAAAACTACATAACAAGTTACAATAGGATTAGGCACATTCCCTTCTAACAGGGCTGGATAAGGCAACCTAGTAGGAAGAAAATGGTCCCAAGAGCAGGCCAAAAATGTCAGAGTTATACCCACTTGCGCTGTTAGGAGTCCTATAAAACCACCAAGCTACCCAACCATGGCATAGACGTAGAGGGCGTAGGTCAGCCCCACCGAGGGTCCCTGATTGTCAGGTCAGTCTTTGTGAGCTCCTATGAAGCCTGCTTAGTTGATTCTGTGGGCTGTGTCCCTGTGGTGTCCTCAGCCATTCTGGCTTCTATAGTCCTTCGTCCCCTTCTTCCTCAGGGTTCCCTGAGCTCTGCCTGATGTTTGGCTGTGGGTCTTTGTATCTGCTCCCATTAGTTGCTGGATGAAGCCTCTCAATGGACGACTGGGCACGACACTGACCTACGAGTATAGCAGGAACTCATTAGAAATAATTTCAGTGACTTTTTTTTTTTTTTTTTTTTTTTTTAAATTTTGCCAGTCGTGTTTGGTTCTATCCTAGGTCTCTGGCCCCCCAGGACGTGTCAGGCATGGGCTTCCTGTCGTGGCTGGGTTCATTGCACTTGGTTTCCACATCATCCCCTAAATGCCCTCCAACTCTAGTCATCTCTACCAATACTCTCTCCCTCCATCCAAGTTGTCTCTCCCAGCACTCTCTCCCCCCACGCACCCCATCCCTCCTGTTCCCATCCTCACCCTCCTCCTCACACACTGGTAGTGGGTGACTTCAATACCCCCATCTAACCAACGGCAAGGTCATTCGGACAAGAACTAAACAGAGGAATATGGGAGAGAACTGACTTTCAGTCCAGCTTTGCCACTGAGCAACTCCTTGCGTAACTTTGGGCAAGTCTCTGCCTGCCTCTGGATCTTAGTCCATTCCAGAGTCAAAGGAGAATTCGATGAGATGGTCTCTGTGCTTTAAGATCCTTGAGGGATGGAAAGTGTCATAAGGAGACCCATGCTTGTGCCACTAACTGTTGCCGACTGAGTGCTGAGCACATGTAGGACACTTACTAAGTACTCACTGAACAAAAGTATGAATGGATGCTTTGCTGACGTCACTGGGCTTGATCGCTCCACAGCTGTACAAACTTCTGCTTCCTCCCCTTCTACATCACCCTACCTTCCACTTTGGAAATATCACTGCCCTTGACCTTTGAATCTTGTGATCATTTGACCTTTATCACATTCACTGATACTCATGTGATGCAAGTCTCACTGCCAATGGATCTTTTATATATTACCAGAGGGCTCTAATCTTAGTACCATCATTTGTTATCTGCCTGGATTTGGGCAAGTTGCCAGAGCCTATTTCCTCCTGTATAAATAGGAGTGAAGGGTCAGGACATAGCATGCATGAGTGCTCTGAGGTGCCCAAGGCTTGGTGGGTGATGGGTGCTTAATAGATGGTTGCAGATGTGGTCTGAAATGGCATCCCTGAAATGGCATCATTCAGGTCTGCAAGTGTGGTGGCATCTGTTAGCTGTGACGCCAGCCTGCATGTGGGGGCGAGTCAAAGCTGTATGATCAGTGGGCCTCAGTCTTTTAGGAACAACTCATCATGACTCCCAGAAATAGTGGAACCCTCTCAAAATGAGTAACTATATTGTTGCAAGACATGATTCTTGGCTTTTCCCGACTAGTTACTGGATTAACACACAGACACATGCACACACACACACACACACACACACACACACACACACACACACTGTACATGTGAATGCATACACACACACACACATTGTACATGTATACACATAAACACACACTCACACACATTGTACATGTACATGTACACACACACACACACACACACACACATACATGAGTAATTTGAATTCAGAGTTTCCCACATTTGATTTAGTTCCCGTGTTTCTTAATCCAAATTTCCAAATGCCTCAACCATCCGTGTGTCTTACTGTTAGGTTTGGAGGGGGACTGCCTTGGAAGCTGTGGTGGATTGAAACAGATAAGAAGGACAGGAAGCAGGGGAAAGCCTTGCTTTCATTTTCTTTAATCTCTTCATATCTAAGCCTGTTAACGCAGAGAATACCTTGAATATGGTCATTGTGCAGAGAAGGAAATGCAAAGAATTATTCACCTCGGGAAAACAAATCAAGTGAAGCTTCTTACACACAGCGGATAGAAGACTAAACCAAGCAGCTTAAATCACAGTCAATTTATGCTTCATACTCAATGAGATGTTCCACAGGAGATCTGAGCTGGGTGAGTGATGCTGGATCTAGGGATTTCCGCCATCACCAAGTGCTTTCTTAGTACTGATGTCATCATTTCGTCTCTCACAAGGGTCCCTCTAGCAGCCCCCTTGTCATGGCAGCCAAACGGCATCCTGTTTACCCACGGCAGTGCCTCTTCTGAAGGTGTTTCTTTAAACCCCAGGATAGATTGTTCCTCTCTTCATGGCTTGTCAGGATCATGATGCCTTTCCTGAAACAATCCTGGTTGTTAAGAAGTTTGTTTGAAGCCAATCGGTGCCAAGATGTAGAGGTGAGACTAAGATCAATTCCACCAAAAGTAACAAGGTTGCCTTTCTATCAGAGGATCTGGAGGAGTCTTAGGGAGGGAAATAGGGACTCCAGCAGGCAATGTGTTGTACCACTGTGCATGCATCAACCAATTTAATCCTAAGAAGAGCCTCTTGGGGGCTGGAGAGATAGCTTGGCGGTTAAGAGCACTGACTGTAGCCGGGCAGTGGTGGTGCACACCTTTAATCCCAGCACTTGGGAGGCAGAGACAGGCTGATTTCTGAGTTCAAGGCCAGCCTGGTCTACAAAGTGAGTTCCAGGACAGCCAGGGCTATACAAAGAAACCCTGTCTCGAAAAACAAAAACAAACCAACCAAACACAAAAAAGCACTGACTGTTCATCCAGAAGTCCTGAGTTCTCAGCAACCATGTGCTGGCTCACAACCATCTGTAATGGGATCTGATGCCCTCTCTCTGGTGTGTCTGAAAACAGTGACTGTGTATTCGCATACATAAATAAATAAATCTAAAAAGAAAAAAAAAAAGAGCCTCTTGAGACTTGCTATTTTAAACATGAAACAGCAGCAGCATCATGAGATCTGGTAGGTGTCCACCCTTGCTCCCATGGGCCTAGACAGTGCAGGTCCCCATAACAACACCAAGTCATGGTGTTTACCCGACACAGGTGGCACCTTTTCTCTAAAAGGTTCTGGTCCATAAAACCATTTCCCTAATACTCTGGGCTAGAAATGATAGATGGTTTTAGAAGAAAATGATGCTGGAGTCGCTGTGTGCCATCCCATTTAGTTGAAAGCCTTTGGGTAGTTTCAGACTGTTTTCATGCTTTTAGAAGCCTGTGGAAAATACAAAGCAATTTGTGTTTAAAATCACCCCCAGACTGCACTTATCTTTCACCTGTAAATATTTGCTGCTAGCAAGTTCCTAGTCCATCATCTGCAGTGTTTTATCAGGGGCCCCGGACAGTGTTGTTGGGCTTTGCCCTGAAGCTTTGAAAAGGCAGAGCAGAGTGGAGCACAGCCTGGGGAGGAGCCTTGTGGGAGGAGCTTGGTGGGAGGTGTCTGTGACCTCAGCCTTCTGACTTTCTTTCTTTCTTTCTTTCTTTCTTTCTTTCTTTCTTTCTTTCTTTCTTTCTTTCTTTCCCCCTTTTCCTCTTTCCTCCTCTCCCAAATTAAAATGTCTATCCTTTCTGTAAATTATCATGCATTTTATTTATTTATTATTTCTTTATTTAATTAAAATGTTTTTTCTCTTATTGAAAATAGTTTTTTTCCCGTATAATATAGTCTAATTATAGTTTTCCCTTCCCTCAATTCTCCTCACCTTTCTTTCTATCCAGCTCCACATCTTGTCTCTTTTTAGAAAGCAAACAGGAATCTGAGTACTATATTTAATAGGCATAGGAAGAGTGTGCATCCTCGCCTTGTTCCTAATTTTAGTGGCTATGCTTTGAGTTTCTCTCTATTTAAATTAATGGTGCCTATGAGATTGCTGCAAAGTTCCTTTGTTATGTCTAAGTATGTCCCTTGTATCTCTCCAGGACGTTTACCATAAAGGGGAGTTAAATTTTACCTCAGGCTACTTCTGTATCTAATGAGGTGATCATGTGGTTTTTGTCTTCTGAGCTGTTCATTTGGTGGGTTGCATTTATTGATCTATGTACATTGAACCATCCCTGCATCTCTGAGATGACGCACACTCAATCTGGTGAATGATTTTTTGACGTGTTCTTGGATTTTTTATTCTTTCTTTCTTTCTTTCTTTCTTTCTTTCTTTCTTTCTTTCTTTCTTTCTTTCTTTCTTTTTTTGTGTTTTCGAGACAGGTTTTCTCTGTATAGCCCTGGCTGTCCTGGAACTCACTTTGTAGACCAGGCTGGCCTCAAACTCAGAAATCCGCCTGCCTCTGCCTCCCGAGTGCTGGGATTAAAGGCGTGCGCCACCACGCCCGGCGTGTTCTTGGATTTTGTTTGCAAGTATTTTATTGAGAATTTTATATCTATGTTCATAAGAGAAATTGGTCCATTTTACTCTTCCTTTGTTGAGCTTTTGTGAAGTTTGGGTATCAAAGTAACTGTGGCCTCATAAAAAGAAATGAGCAACGTTTCTTCTGTTTCTATTTGTGGAATAATTTGAAGAGTATCGGGGTAACTCTTCTTTGAAAGCCTGGTAGAATTCTGTGTGTGCTAAAACCATCTGGCCCTGGGCTTTTCTTGGTTGGAAGACTTTTAATTCCTGCTTTGATTTCACTAGGTCTGTTTAAGTTGCTTATCTGATGTTGGTTTAACTCTGATGGGTGGTGTGTATCAAGAAAATTATCCATTTCTTTTAGATCTTCCAATTCGGTGGAATACAGGTTTTAAAAGTATGAACGAGTGGTTCTCTGAATGTCTTCTGTGTCTGTTGTGATGTTCTTCTTTTTGTCTCTAACTTTGTTAGTTGGGATCTTCTCTCTCTACCTTTTAGTTAATTTGGCTAAGAGTTTCTCAATCTTACTGATTTTCTCAAAGAAACAACTCTTTGTCTCATTAATTCTTTGTATTTTTTTCTATTTTATTGATTTCAACCATGAGTTTATCTCTTGTCATTCTTTCTTTCATTCATTCTGTCTGTCCATCTGTCTCTCTCTCTCCCTTTCCTTTCCTTTCTTTCTTTCTTTCTTTCTTTCTTTCTTTCTTTCTTTCTTTCTTTCTTTCTTTCTTTTTTATTTTTTAAAGATTTATTTATTATATGTAAGTACACTGTAGCTGTCTTCAGACACTCCAGAAGAGGGCGCCGGATCTATTTATGGATGATTGTGAGCCACCATGTGGTTGCTGGGAATTGAACTCAGGACCTTTGGAAGAGTAGTCAGTGCTCTTAACCGCTGAGCCATCTCTTCAGCCCCCTCTTTCTTTCTTTCTTTCTTTCTTTCTTTCTTTCTTTCTTTCTTTCTTTCTTTCTTTCTTTCTTTCTTCCTTCTTCCCCTCTTCCTCCTCCTCCTCTTCTTCCTCCTTCATGTTCTAAGGCTTTCAGGCGTGCTGTTAAGTTACTGGGATTACTGGGATCTCTCATCGCCACCCCCCTCTTCTTTATGTAGGTATTTAGTGCTAGGCATGTGCCTCTTAGAACTGACTTCATTGTGTCCCATAACTTTGGGTATATTGTATTTTCATTTTCAGTAAGTTCTAGAAAGTCTTTACCGTCTTTCCACTTTCTGTCTTGATTCATTTTTCATTCAGTAGTGGGTGGTTTAGTTCCCATGAGTTAGTCAGCTTTCTGTTGTGTCTGTAGTGGTTGATATCCAGCTTTAAGCCATGGTATTCAGAAAGGATGCATGGAGTTATTTCAGTCTTTACGTCGCTGTTGAGACTTTCTTTGTGTCCAAGTATATCGTCAGTTTAGAAAAAAATGTTCCATGAGGTGCTGAGAAAAAAGGGTTATTCTGTTGTATTTGAGTGAGATAGTCTGTAAATATCCGCTAGGTTCATTTGGTTTGTGACACCAGTTAGCTCCAAGAGCACTTATCTGAATGATCTACTGGTGAGAATGGGGTTTATAATCCCCCCACTATCATTGTCTGAAGGTCAATATGTGACTTAAGCTGTAGTTGTGTTTCTTTTAGGGACAGCTTTTAGTATTCTTTCTTTGTTCTGTTTTGATTATTATGTTCTGCGGGGCATAATTCCTTCTCTGGTCTAGTGTATGTGGTGCTCAGAATGCTTCTTCTACCTTGATAGACATTTCTTTCCTTTTTTAGGTTGGAGAGTTTTTCTAATAAGGTTTTTGTTGAGAAAATTTTCTGTGCCTTTGGCCTTGTATTCTTCTTCCTCTAGTCCCATTATTCATCAATTTTGTCTGTTCATATGGTCCCAGATTCCTGGGTGCTTTGTGCCTGAAATATATATATATATATATATATATATATATATATATATATATTTATATATACACATACACATTTGGTAAGGCTTGCCTCTAAGTTTTCCATTGGAGTTCTTAAAATGTTTATTTCCAGTTTTCTCTCAGTTTGGGGTTTCTTTGTTGTTGCCCTTTCCACTTGCAAGTCTTGAACTGTTTTATTCATTTCTTTCCCCTGCTTGATCATGTTTTATAGATTCTTTGATGGATTAGTTTCCTTTCTGAGGACCTCTAACATATTGATAAGGGCTATTTTGAAGTCCTTGTCTTGTGCTTCCTTCAGTACTGTATTTCTTCTTCTTCTTCTTCTTCTTCTTCTTCTTCTTCTTCTTCTTTGTTTTGTTTGAGACAGGGTTTCTCTGTATAGCCCTGGCTGTCCTGGAACTCACTTTGTACACCAGGCTGGCCTCAAACTCAGAAATCCGCCTGCCTCTGCCTCCCGAGTGCTGGGAAGTACTGTATTTCTTAAGGCCTTCAGTAGTATGACTGCTGGACTGTAATGAAGACATAGTGTCTTGGTTGTCATTAATTGTGCTTTTACATTGGTGCCTAGGCATCTGAGTTTGGGAAGACTGTAATTCTAGATGTTGATATCTGGTCTTGGTTAGGCGAGTGTTCTGTTCCTTATTTTCTGTTGCCCTCTGTGGTTTTTAGGAGCCTGTGGATGCTGTGTGTTGTCTGGTAGGGAATGCTTCTGAGATCCTGCCACATGTGGCCACTGCAGGTTCCAAATAGAATGTGTTTCTTCATCTTGGGAGATGACACTAGGGCTTTGGATGTGCTAGAAGAGATCCACAGGAGGATGGAAAGTAGGGTGTGCCAACAGGATCTGTTTAGTCCCTGGGATGGAGGCAGAGAGTGGGGAGAGCCCACAGCTGGTAGTCTGCTACAGAGAAGACGACGAGACTGGGACATTGGAGTTGGAGCAGAGGAGCCTGAGTGAAAATCTGGAGATCTCCAGTTTGCTTCCCCACCCTGCTTGTTTCCCTGACAGCTTGCCAGGTTCCCAGAGGCAGGCTCCTAGGGAATGTCTGTGGGAATTGGCTGCTGAGACAAAGGGCTGAGGCGGTGAGGGAGCCTGTGGGAGATTTGCTTGATGCTGGAGGTGGAGGTGGAGGTGGAGGTGGAGGTGGAGGGGAAGGGGAGGGCGCAGAGGATGGTCTGCAACAGACCCGGAGTTTTGAGGAGAGGAGGGAGAGTGAAAAATCTATTTATTAGCATAGAAAATAGGGTCGAAAGCTAAGAAAGAGCTTTCTTATTTCTATCTACTGCCAGTCTACAAATAGCTACTCTTAACTAGTTTTTTTGATGTGTTTGATGTTTTCAAGGCTTCCCTCCCCCACCCCCAAAGAAATGAAATGACAACCACAGCCATTTGTTAATTCCTTTAAAATAAATATTTAGGGAGGCTAACTCAGCTGTGAAGATCACTTGTCACTCTGACCGAAGACCGGGGTTCGATTCCCAGAACCCACATGGTGGAGCACATGTAATTCCAGTTCCAGAGGACGAGGACCATCAGCCCTTTTCTAACCTTCAAGGGTACCAGGCATGCTTGCAGAGCATCTACAAACATGTAGGCAAAATACTCCCACACAGAAGATAAATCTATAATGTGTGACTAGTTTTGAGTATGTGCATGAGTATTTGTGAATATGTGTATGAGCTTGCTCGGTGGTTAAGAGCACTTTTATGGAGTACACGAGTTCTGTTGCCCACACCCTGTGTGAAGTGGCTAACAACTGTGTAAAACTCCAGCTTTTGGCTTTGTCCTTTTGGCGTATGGTGGACCAGACATTACATTCGGCACTTTGTTGACTTTAAGATAAATGTAATCACCAATGGAACTCTGCCAGGTTAGGTGTTCTTGATTTTATTGGCAGAGTCCCTTAAGGGGTCGAGCTGATTTGTCTCAGCTGGAGCCTAAGGCCTGAGTATTTCGACTACGCTCTATTGCATTTACACGTGTGTAAGTAAATCCGACAGTAAGAACAACTGTGCACGGATGAAAAGTTAAGTAGGTTGTACGCAGCCACCAGCTGATAGGCACCAGCTCTAACCCCATGTTTGGCTTTGTACTTCCTGGGTTCAAGAGCTTGAAGTGTATCAGCTGCTGAGTGGGCTGGGGATACCGGCTTCGTCAAAACCCTTGGGGGTGATTTTCCGAGCTGTCTCTCTCACAGTTTCCATGTACAAGAGCGAGAGTCTGAGGACTCCCGAATGGTAGCCTTCCCCACGGTACCTGGGGTGTCTGGGGTGTGCCTGAGAACCATCTCTCTTGTTGTACATTTGCATACTTTTGAACTGTGACATTTCAAGTGTCCTTACGCTTCCTCCTTCCTCAGAGCAGGGGACAAAACTCTGACTTAAACATGGATCTAGGTACCAACATCAGGAACTCGGGGAACTGGGTGCATAGCTTTTCAGGGCACACAGCGGCGGGTGGTGGTGGGGGAAGTATGGCGGGAAAGAAGTTGCTTCGAAAATTCAAAAGGGAAACTACAGAATGAAAATTGAACAATGCGTAATCAAACAGGTCCCCACTGTGGGTCAGAATTCTGCATTGAGCGCCAGCTTTCTTCCTGGTCCTGGTATTTGCAAGTATCAGGTAATAACAGTGCTGTGTGAAATTGAGAATGGCCGGTTTACAATACTGACTGTGGGGTGTGTGTGTGTGTGTTTCCTGATGTCTAGTACAATGCAGAACTGGGGACTGAGTAGGAGGTGAGATATTTGGAAGGAGTTGTGATACTAGGAATTAAAACAAAAACCATGCTGGGCTCAAAAGATGTTGAGTGGAATTAATGGGAAGAGCTCAGGGAATCAGTCAGGATTCAACATGTCACAGTTGAAAATGGCTGGGAACTTTGATCCTCTGGGTGAGAAATATGAACTAACACAGTCTCTCTCTCTCTCTCTCTCTCTCTCTCTCTCTCTCTCTCTCTCTCTCTCCTCTCTCTCTCTGAGACACGCTTTCTCTGTGTAGTCCGGGCTGTCCTGTCCTTGAACTCAACCTTTAGACCAGGCTGGCCTCAAACTCAGAGATACGCCTGCCTCCCAAGTGCTGGGATTAAAGGCGGGTGCCACCACCCACTCACTGGTCGGTATGAACTCTTCTTAACTAGCACAGAGCCGTTCTTGCAGCCCCCACAATGGCATTTAGTTAGACTGGGGCTCTGAACCAAGAAAGTGCATATTCTTGCATGGATGGCCTCCTACTCATTCAACAGTTCTTCCCCCACTTCCTCCAGACTCTCCCTCTAAGTTGTTAACTTGTCTCAGTTTCTTCTCTCTTCTGTTTCTTTCTAGGGGTTAGAAATAGCCATGTGGTAGGGATCAAATGACACATAGGTGTGTAGCGCTCTGCCTGGTGTGTATCATAAGTTTCACAAATGATAGGCTTACCGTTTTGCCTTGTTGCCTCACCCCCCTCCCAATATTAAACTTTTTATAGTGGAATGAGGAGGCTCAATTCACATTTCACATATGCAAGCCTGCTTCTTGCTTTTAGTCTCTGCTTCCGGGGGTAAAAGGAAGGCAATGGGAAGCCGGTGCAGCTGGCAGCAAAAAGTTACACATCTGGCTCTGAGCGTCTGTCTGCCTGACTGCTTCTAAAAGCCACAGTGAATGAACCTAGGTGTTGAAATGGAGACACTGGGTTGCAGGAGTTGGCAGTCTCAAACTGGGGAGCGAACCGGTCAGCAGACACTGGCCAGCCTAGAGCTCCCACTGATAATTCCATTTAAATCTGTGTCGTCCATCCCCCATCCCCCACCCCCAATGGCTCCAAATGGTTTCAGCTTTTTAAAAAAACAAGGTTGTCACTAACTGACGTGCTGTAGCTTTTGGTCTTTTATAGACAACTTCACAAGTAGGTCTTTTCTACTTTAAAAGACACAGCTCTTGACTTTCTGGTTACCAGGATGCTTCGTCTTTTCCATATACCCAGGATTTCAGGGAATGCTAAATTCGGCTGAGAATCTACTGAGATGCCTGGAGCTATGCCTCTACACCAAGGAGGCCCCTTTCCAGAGTGTAGAACTCCCTGAGTGGGGGGTATGAGGTAACATATGGGGACATTAGAGACCTGAAGACAACAAACATCCTTTCTAATCCCAACTCTGCTAATTTCTGGGTGACCATGGGCAAGTGTCTTTCAGATCCCCATTTTCCTTACTTATAAGAATAGTAACTACATTTGTGTGTGTGTGTGTGTGTGTGTGTGTTGTTGGGAGGATTAAATGGGGCGGTGTGTCTGACTTTCAATGATGCTCAACAAATATTTCCTTTCCAAAAAGCTAGGTGCAAGAGAAGTTTAAACAAACCGTTACCATCCCAGCAAGATGAGCAATGGTTACCATCTGGAGAGTTCAGGGCAGCAACCACCTGTGCCAGGAGCAGAATCCTTGAACTGTCTCTTTTCTGCCTGTGGGTAATTTCCCAGGGCGGCTATATCTATTTATCTTGACTGGGAATTTGAACTCTGTCATTGCACATTCCAAAGACCTTGTAGGGGTTTTCTGACTTGGGGATACAAGCAGCGAAGGGTACCCACGGAAGGACTCTGTGACCTCAGGCAAGACCCCTTACCACACCAAAGGTTAAAACCGTGGAGTCGGGAAAGATCATGTTTGTGAAACACTTGTCAAGAGTGTCTGCCGTCTGGTGGAACCTCATTAAAAAGTAGAGGTTGCTGCTGCCATTAACAGAGACAGGGACTGCCCTTCTGCAGAAGGATGCTTGGGAACAGATGGATTTCTGAGCGTCCTTCCTGCCTGCCCGGTCCACATTCACTTTAAACTATCAGTTCGCAGTTGAAAGCACCTCTTTGTTCCCTTGCTGAGCCAATCCAAGCCTGTGTGTCTGAAGCTAGGCACAAATCTTTCCTCTCGATTCCC
>NC_034603.1:11912133-11917296 GCF_900095145.1 Mus pahari | reverse complement strand
ATCTATCTATCTATCTATCTATCTATCTATCTATCTATCTATCTATCCATCCGAATGTTAAATTGAGGTTTTTGGTCGAAACTCTGCCTACGCCTACTTGAAAAACCAACAGGCTCGTTGGGCAGCCGACAAAGCTCTCGGGATTTCCCCACAGGCTGGGGAGAGTACAGACAGGAAGCCAGGGACCCAGCGCCTGACCAGCACTTCCTCAGGGGAGACTGGAGCGAACTCTGTCTTGCAACGAACTGTCTAGAACGTGCAGGCCATTCTAGTTGTAGTCAGCAGCCCTCCTGGTTGAGAGAGGGTCCCTGCGGGCATCTGCATGGGTCTAGACTCTGCTGCCTTTAAGGTGGGAGCTGCTGGCCTCTGCCCTAAGATGCTGACACAGCCTGGCTGGGCTGGAACCTTCTATTCCGGCTTAGCCGCTTCCTCCCTAGCAGCCACGAGGAGGGAATTGAGAAGGGACTTTCCAGAGAGAGTTAGCTCGCAGGGTGCGGAATGGAATAAAAGCATATGCAAATTGGCCTGTGAGTTCCTTCCTCTGCCCCAGTGAACCAAGAGAAAGATGCTCTTCTGCAAGGCCCTTGGCATCTCTCTTCTCTCCCTGGATGGCGGCGGCGGGGGTCCATTGGAGTGGTAAAACCAGCCAGGCAGGCACGGCAAGGGGGTGGGGGTGTAGGATGGATCTGAGGAAGCAGCAAAATGAGGAGGGGTGGGGGAGAAGAAGGAAAGCCAAATTGCAAAAGATAGGTAAACTGGGATTTGAGCTCACGGAAAATTGGAGTTAGAAAAATAGTCCTTGCCAGCTGATTTACTACACACCTATCTGTTGTCTAAGAGTCAGCCGGCTTTTGTACAGTGGATTATTGCAGAGCGAATGGCGCATTAAAGACATAATCAAGATGTTCAAGGCGTAGTGAGTGACACTAGAGTTAAAGTAGGTGAGACTTTTGTCACGGGCTGTAAATATAAAAATGTCAGTGGCTTAGAAATATTCCCAGTAATATAGTTAAAACATGGGTCTATTTCTGAAAGGAAGATAATTTTAGCCTTTTGTAACTTTCGATGGGATGGCAATATGGGCGATACAGTAATATTCTTCCTTAAGTCCTGGTATTGTGGCTCCTACTTGGCAAGTCATCAATTTTCTTATAGTGACAGTAATACAAAATATTACATTGTCACATATGGAGCATTGGGGTGCATGGGAATTATGACATACAATTTTGTTTATTGTATGGCTGTTCTTGATTTCCTTCAGTCTTGTCTATAGAAGGAATTTTTTATTTTTTCAAAAGTATTGTTTTCTGTTAAACTTGACTTGTATTTTAATTGACATGAATGTAAATTTTCTCTCATGAAACCAATGGGCCTCAGGATTATTTATTAGTGTTTTCTTGGCATTTGAGATATTTCCAGTCAATATTGTTTTATTCATCTGTTCCTGTTCAGCTTTGGTTTTGTCTCAGCCTTTTCTTTTCTTTTCTTTTCTTTTCTTTTCTTTTCTTTTCTTTTCTTTTCTTTTCTTTTTTTTTTGATTTTTCGAGACAGGGTTTTTCTGTGTAGCCCTGGCTGTCCTGGAGCTCACTTTGTAGACCAGGCTGGCCTCGAACTCAGAAATTCGCCTGCCTCTACCTCCCAAGTGCTGGGATTAAAGGCGTGCGCCACCACGCCCGGCTCTGTCTCAGCCTTTTCTGATTGCTGATATTTTGTTCTCTAGTTCCTGGTATTGTATTGCACTTTTGAGCAGAATCAACATTATTGTTATTATTATTAATCAATCATCATCATCATCATCATCTCGCTGCTATCCTTATTCACTGCTTGCGTAGGATTAGCACCTAGAATCCTGTGTGGGAACTCAGAGGGAGTAAAGGAGGTTGAATCTCTGGCTGGGGTTTGCTCAGAATGGATTTGCTTGTGTTGTTGGAGGGCAGGGGATTAGCCTCTGGCCCTTAATTTCAGATACTGGAAGGAAGGCCCAGGCAGGGGATGGGGTGAGAAGCTACTGGGGCTTCTGGTGGTACACCTTTGGTTCTCTCAGCTCTGGATCCCTAAAAGACACTTTCTCTAAGGGACTCTGTGCGTGTGCGTGTGCGTGTGCGTGTGCGTGTGATGTACTTCCTTAGCTCGGGGCAGTATTGTTTCTTCTGACTGTCAGCAATTTGTGTTATTGGGTGTGGTTCCTAAGAGCCAGCTTTGGGTACTTTTTAAATTGTGATAATGATCCCCCTCTCAGATTGTTCTAGAATCTGGCAACATTTTCTTATTTGGCCTCAGCTTCAATCCCAGTTAATCAGACATTTGTCTTGATAACGTGTGGTACATGTTTATAATTTACAATTTGTAAAGCGATTCTGTATGCTTTTTATATAACCCATGAAATCTGGAAGAGTGGCGGTAAAATTGTCACATCATTGAGAACTTATTAAATATTTGTTGCTTGAATGAAACATACCCATTTGATTGCTAAGGAAGTGGAGACTTATGTAGATCAAATTGTCTACCCAAGGCCTCATTTTGCAGTAGGGACTCCAACTCATACTTGATTTTACCATGTCACGATGGTTCAGATAGTGTCTATACTACACACACACACACACACACACACACACACACACACACACACATACACACACACATTTAAGATGGCATCTTACCTTGTAGCCCAGGCTGGCCTCAAACTCATGGCATTCTTTTTACCTTAGCTTCCCCATTCTTCAGTAGCAGATTCAAATCTCCAGGCCTGGCTTTCTGATCACTGTTTGCTATTCGTTGTACAGAAAGGTATTTTTTGATTCTGTAAGAGAAGACTATGGTAAAGTCATCTGTGTGTTCCACTGGCCATCTGGCTGCCACTCTTCAACAGATCAGTTACATCCAGAGAATAAGGTGTTAAGGCCAAGAAAATAAATTAGGGAAAGAAAGGCAGACTGGCCACAGACCCCTTTTTGGGGTGTGAGGGGCTCAGAGACGCAACAGCTTTTATATGGATGAAAGCTACATGCCAACCAAGTCTTCCTTACTGAGTTCTCTTTCTTTCCAGAATTTCACTTATGTAGACAAGGCTGGCCTTGAACTCACAAAGATCTGTCTGCTGCTGCTTCCTGAGCACACAGATTAAAGGCATGCACCCCCACATCTCTTATTTTATCTTTTTCTGAACATCGAACAGGTCCCTGTTCTATGAGGGTTTGCTCCTTCATTTCTGTCTGTGGGCATCACTAGGGATGGAACTCCCAGCATTCCGCTTTTATAGACGCTAAGCAAGCACTCTACCACTGAGCTGGATCCTGAACCTTTTCCATGTTTTATTTGAGATAAGGTCTTGCTAATTGCCTACGCTGGCATTAAACATGCTTCATAGCTCAGGTAGGCCTTGAATTTGTGATTCCCCTGCCTCAAGCTTCCCAAGTAGTGGGGATTACAGTTTATTTAGGATCGGAAATTGAACCTAGGGCCTCATGAATACTAACTAGTCAAGTATCCTACCACTGAGGCAGGTCCCTGGCTTTTGTGTTTGTTTGAGGGAACACACTGCCTTCCAGGGAGTTAATTTACATGCTTTACATTACATTAACGACACAATAAAGTCTACTTTCCTTAGATTGGGGGAGATGTCACTACTCATTCTGTGTTCTTTAAAATCAAAGAAAGATTATTTCCAAGCTTATGTCTTGACCGTCTTGGTGGGGCTTTCTAGCAATGGGTTTGTAGGTTTTGGGTTCAAGCAATTCCAAAGGAGTAGTCTTCGACCATGGGGGTACTCCATCTGAGCAGTGGCAAAGGGACTCATATACCACTCGGTACAGAACATTTTTAGGTTCTTCATTGTGCTAAAATCCCATTTCCTTAGATGTATAGCTACTTAGATCTGGTCCTCGGTAGAGTGAAGCCTCAGGTTTGTGGTGGAAACAAATTGGCTGTCTTAAACTTGTAATATGTTTTGGAGGTTTGAGCGTGAGCTTTAGAGACCTCGGAGGTTCAACAATGGCGGAGTGCAGCCTTGTTTCTCTGGGCCACTGGGTAGGTCAAGAAGTGCTACTATCTCAGGGCAGCCTAATATTCAGGGGTCAGCAGTGTTTGGCTTATGAACAATGTCACCAGTTGTTCCCACTGCTGGAAAAAATGTCACTCATATTAGCTCAGGCATTAAAATCAAAAGAAAAGAGTTCTGTTGTAGCAGAATTAGACTCTTAGGTTGGCTGTCTGGGCTCACATTCAGTTCCTATGACCAGAGAGTCTCCAAAGGCTACACTGGCGGCAGAGAGAAGGAAAGACTAATTGGGGAGAAGTAGCAGTGGGGTTCTGTCAAGGGCTCATCTTTTTGACTTCTGTAGCCTGTTATTCAAAGTTTTGTCTGCGAAGTTTCTCCTAGAGGAGAGTTGCAGAAACAGTTGCTTTTTTTTTGGTTTTTTGTTTTGACTGAGATGAACCTCTTTGCGCGTGTCTGTGTTGCTACAAAGGGCATCTCAAGCCTGTCTTGGTGCTTTTGATGCTTTTCGAGTCTCACCCAAAAAGGCCTTCTTTAAGGGTTACTTTGGAATTGTTTATTTGCTGTGTGTGTCTGTGTGTGTGTCTATGTGTGCCTGGATGGTCATGTATGTGCATGTGTGTTCCTTGGGAGCCATTGTTTTTTTTTTCCCATCTTTTTTTTTTTTTTCGTTTTATTAAACTAAAGCCTTTTAGTTTAGTTATTATTATTTTTATTATTTTATGTGCATGGGTATTTTGCCTGCATAAATATCTGTGCACTATGTGTATGCCCACAGAGGCAAGAAGAGGGTTCCCTAGAACTAGACTTACAGACAGCTGTGAGCTGCCTTGAGGGTATGGAGAATCAAACCTGGGTCCTCTGGAAGAGCAACCTGTGCCCTTAACTGGGGAGCCATCTTTCTAGCCCGGGGCTATTTTTTTGAGCTAGGATCTCTCACTGCCCTGAAGCCTCAATGACCCGCCTTTCTCCTACGGTCCTCCAGGTGCTGAGATGATACACATACCATGCTTGGGTTCCTCACGTTGTGGTGACTTCCTAACCCTAAAATTATCCTGGTTGCTACTTTATAACTGTAACTTTGCTACTCTTATGAATCATAATGTCAGTACCTGTTATGCAGGACATCTAATATTCAACCCCTGTGAAAGGGTTGGTTGACCCCCCCC
>NC_034603.1:11886467-11911988 GCF_900095145.1 Mus pahari | reverse complement strand
AGGGGAGAGAAGCAGGCAGAGCTCTCTGAGTTCCAGGCCAGCCAGGGCTATATCATGAGACCGTGTCCCAACCACAGAAACATGGGCTTGAGGCATCTGGCTCAGGCCTTCCTGCTTGTAAGGCGCCTACGTCACCAACGGAGCCTACCTTTCTAGACTGGAAGTTTAGTTTGACATAGATCTGGTGTTTATTTTTCTGTTGATGTTACTTACATTCATATTTATTTATTTATTCACTTAATGTCCCACTCCCTGCCCCCTCCTAGTCACCTCCCATAGCCCTTCCCCCTTCCCCTGTCCCATTCTCCTCTGAGCTGGTACCCTGGGTACCCCCTCCCCCCCCCCACACACATCAAGTCTCTGTGAGGCTAGGCACATCCTCTCCCACTGAGACCAGACGAGGCAGCCCAGCTAGAAGAACATATCCCACAGACAGGCGACAGTTTTGGGGACAGCCCCTGCTTCAGTTGTTTAGGACATGCATGAAGGCCAAGGTGCACATCTGCTGCACATGTGCGGGGAGGCCTAGGTCCAGCCCGTGTATGGTCTTTGCTTAGTGGTTCAGACTCTGAGAGCCCCAAGGGTCCAGGTTGGCTGACTCTGTTGGTCTTCCTGTAGAGTTCCTGTCCCTTCCGGGGGGGGGGGGGGCCTGTAATCCTTCCTCCTGTTCTATAAGAGTCCCCCGAGCTCCATCCACTGTTTGGCTGTGGGTGTTTGCATCCCTGAGTCAGCTGCTGGGCGGAGCCTCAGAGATAACTTTCCTAGCCTGCACTTTTTGTTATTTCTCTCCTCGCCATGCTTACTGGTTATTCGAAGAGACTTTCTACCTTTGCATAAGGGACCTGTGATAGCATAGAACATTTGAGAGAGAAAATTCAGGATCTAAGCAAGTGTAGTAGCACTGAGCCTGTATGTGGATTTGGCTGCCAGTAAGTACTGAGATTAATGTATAGGAAAGACTGAGTGGCCAGTAACATCCCTGGCCTCTTCCCATTGACTCAAACCACACTGATATGGCTGTCAAAACCGCTTACAGTCATTGCCAGTGTCCTCAGTTGAGAACAACAGCTCTGGGGGGTTCCTGTTAGAACCTACGCCACGGCTCTCCTATTTACTGAGCGCATGTCTCCATTGCCTATCTCATGTGGTAGGCTTGGGGACCTGAGCTAGTGTACCTGAGAACACGTCAGATGTGCAAAGCAGATGTGGCAGGACAGACCAGGCTAATGTTAGCATTCACCCTTGCTCGTAGTGCCCATCACTCCTGGTACTCACGTGGACTTCCCCTTCTCACCCACTCCCTCCCCATCCTGTGTTTAAATCACGATTTCACCCCAAATAGCAAGTCTATGTAATGAAGTTCAGTTCTCCTTCCAGAGCTCCACAGCTGCCAATTAATCAGCTCCCAGGATAAACTCATCAAAAATGAGCGTGGATTTTATTTGCGGCTACAGAAATGGTAATTCTAGTTAGTTATCAGGTCTTTAAGTGATAAGCTGGCTCTGTGGAATAGCAGAAAGGCCCAGAAGTGACTCTGTAGTAAGACGGTAATGCCGGTGTGGGGGAGATAGGAATCTGGGATGTGAAGCTGAGGATTTACTTGATTCATTAATTTGATAGTTTGGGGGAACTAAATGATAGTTCATTCATTTGTTGTTAAAATCCACCGTCCTATTGGATTGTGGGGAGGAGTTTGTAGCAGTAATCCTTATTCCCCAGCAAGCACGTTATTAGGGCCCGTATTTGTTTTCCTCTCTCTAACAGTGGATTTTGAGAAGCTGTGTTTGTGGCTAAGATTGAGAAAGAGCCTCTCTGTGTGAGCAGACCCGGCAGAGGATGGCATCGGTCCTCTCTACCTTTGCCCCTAGGGATCGGTCCCAGCACTGGGTGGAACTGGGGACACGGTTTGGAAAGGGGAGATGGGAGCTCTGTTCTGGGATGCTGATGTTGTGGGGCAGCTGGACTCATCATGGCTGCTCAGCCGTCTCAGTATATCCCTCAGTCAGGGTACGAGAGTGGCTGTGAGTGTGGGGTCCAGAGTTGGTATAGTTAAGTGCCCAGGTGCTGTAGAAGGCTGTCGAACCTTCTTAAGCCTCGCTTTCCTCACATATGATGTGATGCTGATAAGACAGCCTGCCTCGTGGCTTTGTTGTGAAATGTGTTACAATCCACGCAGCCCAGTGTCTGGAACATAAGTGTTGATGGTTGTTTGTTATAATGGTATTGTTATTACATGTTTAGTTGTGCCTGTGAGCCAGAGGTTGTATGGGGGGATAGGATGAAGAATCCACTCTAGTCCAATGTACTATTTCTTGTGCTTACAAAGTGTCTACTGTCTGGAGATTGGAATGAAAGTATTTCCACTATGTCAAAGGCCATGAGGCTACAGGGCCAGAGAAATCTTTTGAGAGGTGACAGCTTGAACATGAATAGAAGTTGTTCCAGGAACTGAGCCTTAACAACCACAGAAGGTTTGACCCGAGACACAGGACACTTTCCATGCGGTAGACCACCACAACAGTGGAAAGAGAGGTAGAACTTGGAGCTTTCCTCCCAGTAAGTCGACATCTATAAACTTGGAAGTGGACAGGTGGGAGGACCAAGGAGAAATGTCTTGGCAACCTGGGTTTAGTGAACTCAGCCTTTAGATAGTATCCACGTCTTCTAGCATGTTTTGTGTCAGGCTTTGCCACATCCCAGGCAACAAGGCTTAGAACCTAGGAGGCCTGGGGCCCAGCACAGAGTATATAGTCTAGAACCGTTTGTCCAGTCACTTATGTCTCACAAAGTCTCTCTTTGCTTCAAGAGAGAACTCTCTTTATGGTTTTAATGAGGCTTTCCTTCGCGGAAAGAGTTTCCAAGATGGAATACCAGAGGACTGCCTTGTTATTTCTTCTCGCTGGCAAAGACTTATTGGCTGCGATTTTAAAACGTTTTCTGGTCTGTTCCAGCTCTCCTCCTGGGGCTGTATGCGGAGATGTAATGACATATTTTTGCACACCATTTAATTTTTTCTTTAAAGCAAAAGGATATGGAACTATTTTCTTTTTTCCTTCCTTCCTTCCTTCCTTCCTTCCTTCCTTCCTTCCTTCCTTCCTTCCTTCCTTCCTTCCTTCCTCCCTCCCTTCCCTTCCCCTCCCTTCCCCTTCCTTCCTTCCTTCCTTCCTTCCTTCCTTCCTTCCTTCCTTCCTTCCTTTCTTCCTTCCTTCCTTCCTTCCTTCCTTTTTGTTTTAAGAGAAAGTACATAAAATAATCTAGATCTATCTTCTTTACACCATAGGGAAATAAACAGAGATATCGGCATTAATTTAGCTTTGAAAGGTTATTAAACTTGTAACCAAGTACCAAGAAGCGCCTTTCCTGGAAGCATCACGCGTGGGAACCCCATTTATTCTCCTAATCATTTAGCAGGAACAAAGGACCAGACGTGTGTTTTGGGTGGAAGGTCGGCAGAGTCACATTTATAACAACTTTCAGGTTTGGATTTAATTTTTCCCCAGGTATTGGGAAGAACACACATAAGAAAAAGTTGTGCTATAACTTTGTCATAATAGACCATGACCAAATGATTTCTTTTCACAAGGCAAGCTGTGCATTGAGCCACCACACTTATATAGTAGGGATTCCCTCTGAAAAGAGAAGTCAGTACCTCTTTTTATAACTGGTTTGACACAACTTCAGCTTTCCTGGGCTTGTCACCAAGGACGTGTTGACAATGCTCAGATTGGCTATGTTGGTGAATTCAAATGACCAGTGTGATTAAAGGACCTTCTATTTTTCTTTGGTTTTCCTGTGCTGTCACTACAAATCTCTTGGAGTTTAATGGTGTGGCACATGGCTTAGAGAATGTTCTGGTAAATGGGAAGCAATGGCTATGTCTGGTGGCTGACTACATATGGAGACTGGGACCTGGAGGCTGGTGGGTCTGGGGAATCATGTGCAAGCTGAAGGGGTCAGAGTTGGAGCAAGAAAAGGAGCATCATTCAGAAACCTCCCTACTACTGGTGATGCAGGGACAGTCACCGGGGCCTTATAAGGCAGTCATTTGATACTGCTCTTCAAAACCGAGCATGCCAGGTAGGCAGAAGGTGGGAAAGTGATTAGAGGCAGGAGAAGGACTTATTGATTATGATGAAAATGAAGGTTACCTGGCCTTGGTAATTCTAGTAACTTGGATGTTGAGACTGGAGGATTCCTAGCTTAAGGCCATCTTCGACAGCCTCGTGAGATTCTGTCTCAAAATCATTTTAAGAAGGTGGGAGGCTGGGCGTGCAGCTTAGCGGTGGAGCACTGGCCAGGTATGTGGGAGGCCCTGTATTTGATCCCTAGTTCCTGGGAGTGGGGTGGAGTCTCCACTACTGTTGAGGAGAGGGGAGTAAAAGGGCAGAAGCTCAGTCTCACTGTTGGAGATCCTGTCAGAGTTAGATTGTAGGATTAGTTGATGGCTATTTAGGACGATTTCGTAGTTTCTAGCTGTTCATCAAGCCGAGCTGGAATACATGAGTCATGCAGTCAGATCACACTTCTCCCCACATTCTATAGAGCAGCCCTGACGTCCCAAGCAAGGCTGGCCTGGTTCGTTTGCTTGATCCTCCCTTGTCCTGCTCTCACCTAGAAGTATGTGGGCCACATTCTATCAGACTTCCCGTATTATGCTTCTTTCCTTTTGACTGTTTTGTACCAGACCACAGTGTACTTACTTCAGTGTTGGTCTTTGGGAGCACTGACTCTTCAGGCTTTCATTGGAGGCACACATCACCGGTGAACCCGATTGTTGGTATGACTCTCTGTGAGATCTCACGAGGGTGGGGCAAAGACCTAGGCTGCCTTGGTCTTGCTGCATCCCCAGCATCTGGCCTCACCTCTCAGGTACCCTGTGGGTGAGTGATGAGCAGGTGGAGGTGGAGGGAGAGCTGGCACTGGATCAATGCAATTGGCCCTTTCAAAATGTATCATGGTCCCCCTCCTAGGACATTTGGCATGCTGTAGGAGGCATCCTACCCACTCAATTCTCATTTGCTCATAAAGCTTCCAAAGAGAAGGAATTAGATGATACCATCTTTCATCTTTGGAGTCTGGCTCACACAGGAGTTTTGTGAAGGCACGCAGGTTGAAAAATAAAAAAATGAATTGAGCACAAATGAAGGTGACTTATCTCATTTTGATGCACACCATGGGAACGAGAGTGTAGAAAAATGAATCTAAGAACCCCAGATAGCATTTACTGTCTCCTTTCTTGAAAAATCTCTGGATTGTCTTCTATGATCCAAGTGTGTTCTAGAAGCTGGAAATAATATTATGTAACCAGCACCTACTCCCCACCCCTACATGGAAAAAAATCAAAAGTGAGCTTATATAATCAGAAAAAAAAACCCTGGAAATACGAATCATATAATGTATCTAGAATATAATTTTTATAATTTAATAATAAAAAGACGAATAGCCCAGTTTAGAAGTTGCAAAAGATGTGAATAGGTTTTCCTTTTGTTCTGAACAAAGTAGCTGTGCAAGTGCAGTAAACAGATGAAAAGGTGCTCAACCTCATTAGCCACCAGGGAGATGCAAATCAAAACCACAGTGAGGTACCACCTTGTACCTACTGGGAGAACTGCAATCAAAAAGTCAGGCTATAGCAAGGATGTGGAGAAAGGAACCCCCAGACCCTGCTGGCGGAAATGTCAAATGGGGGTGCTGCTTTGGTGAAGAGTGTGGGAGTTCTCTAAAGGGACATGGATTTAATGGAACCCCACCATCTATTCTGAGTTACAGAGTCAAGAGAAATGACAGCATCTATCAACACAGAGCTGGGAATGGCCCTAGAAGTGTTGGTAGCAGAAAAAGAGTAGAGGTGGGCTGGATGGAGAGAGGGCTATGTTTAAAAGCACAGACTGTTCTTGCAGAGGTGCCAAGTTTGATCCCCAGAACCCATGTTGGTGGCTCACAACAACTCGTAAATCCAGCTCTAGGGGACTCTGTTGCCTCCTTTACCACCTGCATTCACGTGCACACACACACACACACACACACACACACACACACACACACACTTACAAAAAAGATAAAAAATAAATATTTAGGAAAAGCGGAAATAATATATATATATTTATATGGCATAGAGGTCGGGTATAGAAGTTAGGAGTAAATGTTATTATCATGTAGTTTAGGGATGATTAAAGCATTCTTAGATTAACTATGGTGACCATTAAACAACTTCATGATAATATTGAAAGCCATTGAGTTTTATCCTTTATTAGTAGGTAAATTGTGTAGTCGTGAGTTCTATTTCAATAAAACTGTTATAATTATTTGAAAAAATTACTTGTTGTTGTTGTGGGAGGGGTCTTTTGTTCAGAGTCTTACTCTATAACGCTAGTTGGTCTGGAACCCATGATGCTACCCAGAATGACCTCGAACTCATAAAAATCCTCCTGCCTCAACCTCAAGAGTGCTAGGGTTGCAGCACTCATTGTGCCGAGCTTCTGCTTATATACTTTCAAACAAGGCACCAGCATGGGCTCTACCCTTGTGAAAATATAATCTTGTTTGGGAGGTAGTATTTATCAACAATTACATCAAAGGCTCTATCAATTAGTTTATAACTATGAAGGGAAGGATTGAACATGACACAGGAGAATGGCAGGTGTCACTGGGGAATGGAGAAAAGGTATTAGTAAGGCTATTACACTCAATGATTCTAACAGACGCCTAAATAGCAGTGGCTTGAAAATGGGAAGGTCCTGCTCTTGCTGACGTGAAGAAATACAGTTTCAAAGATCATCTGGTACAGTGCCCTGCCCTACCGTGTGTGGTGCATGGCCCACATTGCACGGTGTGGGTGCAGCTGCACTGTGCCCTCTGTCTCCATGTAGAACTGGGTCACTCTAGGAAATGGGGTCTTTGTGCCGGGAGTGTGTGTGCCCGGGGGTTCGGTGAACTCAGAAGAGACACAGGGTAACCATTTAGTCATCTCTGCTATTGATGGCCTTCCGGAGGAGGTGATTCAGTAGGTGAGAGCCTCAGGAGGAATGGGCATTGAGGACAGTTTTCTAGGCCAGGGGCACATGTGTGAGGGCAAAGCGGAGACAGGAAAGACCATCTGTCACATTACTGATTGCTTTTGAGAAAATCTTGCTATGTACTTCAGGCAGTCCTTGGACCAGCAGTCCTTCTGATGCACCTTCTTCTGTGCTGGGATTATGGGGTGGCCTCAAACTGACATTTCTCCTGCTGCAGGCTCATGAACGTCGAGATTACAGGCCCGCACCACATGCCCAGCATGTTTAATGACTTATGAACCTGCCTATCTTGTGTCCCAGATCCTTAAGCATCAAGAGTGTCCAGTCTGCAGAGGCAGTGCCCCTGGATTTATCAGAGATTTCTCTTGTGTTTTTACAGGGCTGGCAGGATCTGGCCTGGGAGGAAGGCGTCATCTGGAGAGTCTGTGTGTATCCTCAGCTCTGAGAACTGAATTCCATGGGTTATATTAATGTCAGACCTGTGAAATTCAGTTCTTCAGCTGGGATAACTCTGTCATCATGGACCTGAGGAACACTGGCTGGAACAAACTCTGAAGGGCTTCATAGTCTGCCAAGGAACTTGAAGAGTGGAGAGAGTGGGGTGAAGGGTGGAACTGCTGGCACCGTGGGGAGTCATGTTGGACTGGTGTGTGTTCTAGTTTCATTTCTGTTGCTCTGATAAAATATCTTGACAAAAACAATTTAGGGGAGAAAGGGTTTATTAGATTATAATTCCAGGTCACAGCCAATCATTATAGGGCAGACAAAGTAGGAATTTGAAGCATCTCATCTCATACACAGTCATGAAGAAAAAGAGCCGTACATTTGTGGCACATACCTTCGCTCCCAGAAATTTGGAAGCAGAGGCAAGTGGCTCTCTGGTAGGTCAGCCTGATCTACAGAGGAAGTTCCAGGCTAGCCAGAGCTATATAGTGAGATTGTGTCTTAACATAGAAGAAAAAAAATTGAGAGGAAAAAAAAATTCAAACATGCTTACTGGTACTTGACCCCCTCTCTACACTTAAAAGAGTCTAGGATCACCTGCCTAGGGAATGATGCTGCCTATAGTGTGCTTAGATCTTCCTATGCCAATTAATATAATCAATATATCCACCCACAGATATACATAGGTCAACCTGATTGAGATGATCCCTCACTAAGACTCTTTCTAAATGATCCCAGATTGTGTCAGGTTGACAGTGTTAAGCAATATAGTATGGAAATTCCTCCTCTGGTTGGGAAAAGCGAAGCATCCTATAAATAGCCTCACTGAGTGGTTCTTGCTGCTGTGACTCTTGTTTACATTTACATGATTTAGGATGAGTCAGGTATGAAGGGGACTAAGTGCTATGCATGCTGTTATACGAGACTCATGGGAAACACCACTTTAATGAAGCTTGAGAGACACAGGCTTGCCAAGCAGTGATTTCCCAGTCTCTTTATGGGACCAGATGGAATTAATTGTATGTGGCAATTATCCTTTAGCATGGACTGCTGAGGTATCTGGCTGCTTTTTCAGATACGTAGCAACAAAGGATAAAGAACACATCCTCCTTATGGCCCCTCATCCCTTTTATTTGAACCCGTGCTTTCTTGCCCACTTTAAGCAAACAAGGGGTAGAGTGTCCTTTTGTACCCCCAAACAAGACAAAAGAAGTTGTAATTAGACTCCAGTGGAACCGCCAGTTTCTCCCGGGGATGAGGAATTAAGAAGCCTTAGAAAGTCTATTTGGACATATAGTCTACTAAATGTTGGGGCTCAGGTCTTTGTAGAAAGGCACTAGAGACCTCTGTCACCAAGCATGTTGGGTCTCTTCTGAGAGTTGGGCTTGATTTGATGATGGTGATTATCTGGACTTCATTAAGCTTTTGAGTAGGTGAGGAATTAGGAATGTGCCCTGTGTTTTGGGAACTCCTCTTTGACTCATCACTATGTCTTGGTGTCCTGGGATTTCCTTCTCACTCTTGTCTCTGAATGAAAAGAGAGGGAAGCAGGATGAAGTGGGGGAGCGTATAGCACCCACACGCTCAGTCTTCCAACCGAGGGACATAGGTGTTCACTGTGCATCAACTCCTAAATCCAGGGCTTTGCCTACGTGCTCTCGGTGACTCTTACCAAGCCTCATCTCTATAGTACAGACACATCAACGAAATGATTTTTTTCCCCCTGTTACTATGATAAAATGGCCTGGCAAAAATAATGGTTGATTTTGGCTCACAGTTCAAGGGTACCGTTCATCACGGAGGAAGTCATAGCATCAGAAGCTTGAGAGCTGCTGGTCACGTGACATCTGCAGACAAGAAGTGGAGAGCAGCAGATGCGCACAGCTCACTTTCTCCTTTGTGTCCAGGACGCCTCCCAGGGAAGGGTGCCACCCTACCTGACGGTGGCTCTTCTCACCACAATTAACTTAATCACCTCACAGACATCCTCCATGGGTAACTTGATCTAAATAACCCCTCAGAGGGATGACTGGAGATACGTCTTCTAGATAATTTCAGATCTTGTCAAGTTGATACCAAAGAGCTATGGTTGTCAAATCAAAAAATCTGAACCAGACTCAATGGGAACTCTTCAGCCATAGTAGCCCGAGAAGCCAATCTATGCCTTGCTCAGCCGTTAACAGAGAAGCTTCCTATTCCAGAAGACGGGAACAAATACCGAGACCCAGAGCCAGAGTCTATGCAGAGAGCGAGAGACCGCAGAACACTCAACCTTAAGAGGGATGACTCCATGAGATCCCTCCTCTCTGGCTCAGGGAACTTTGCAGAAGAGGAGGCTGAAAAGGTGCAGGAGGCAGGAGGGATGGAGGGCACCAGGGAATCAAGGCCTTCTAGACACAACTGGGCTGACATACCGTGGACTCACAGAGGGCAAGACAGCATGCCCAGGGCCTGCTCAGATGGGGTTCTAGAGCCAAGAGGAGAAGTGGACACACGGCCCCAACCCTAACCCAGAAGCTGTCTCAAATAATAGCTATGCACAGATGAAAAGTTAGTTTTCTCTAAGGGAGTCTTATGGGAGACAAACCACTCCCGAACCCCATGCCCGGAAGTAGATGGCCAGCATAAAACAAATTCAACAGTATCTTTTGAGGCTCTTTGTCTTATAATGTTAATTCAAGACTTTTTTGGTTTGTTTTAACCTTATAGGTCCTTTGTGTATATATTATGGCTTCTGCTTTTGTATTATCGTGGATTCCTGTGTGTGCACATGTGTGTGCCTCTGCTGCTTGTGGACGTTGTACATCGTGGTGCGCACTAGGCTCCGCACCACGATGTACAACGTCCACAAGCAGTGTGCGTGCAAACATTTGTTTTTTTCCCTTTGGCTCTTTTTCTTGTTTGGTTGTTTTGTTTTATTCTGTTTTTTTTTTTTTTTTNATTAATTTTATTTTATTAACACTTCTTAGATGTCTGTTTCTTATGTCGAGTCAGAAAGGGTGTGGAACAGGTTGGGAGGCAGGGCAGTGGGGAGGAAACAATCACTAGAATATTCTGTATTCTAAAGCTGAGCCATGCTCTGCAGATGGGAAAGGGTTTCCTGGTGATCGGTCCCTGGTCAAATTCCCTCTGTTCCATCCTGTGCTTATCCGACCCTTAGCCAGTGACTTGTCCTAGAACCAGGACATTGGCAAATCTCAGCTGAGACCAGAGGTCAGTGCTGACATCCCAGATTGCCAGAGAGTGCTAGGATTTGTATCTGAATCGCCCAGGGCTCTGGGCTCAGTGCTTCTGTATGGCTGGTCCCCGTGAAACCCAGAGGTCTGCCTTTCTAATAAAGGATGATCTTCCTGAAGCTCTACCTGCGAGCAGTTAATGGCAATTTACTAAATAGAAGGATGCTTTAGGCTCAGGGTGTGGCTTAGCAGTTCTTTACCATAATAAGCAAGGTTCTGGGTTCTATTACCAGCTAGGCAGAAAGAAAAAAAAAATGTCATTTTAATAGAGGTATGTTTTAAGATTTCATTAAGTAATCTATTTGCTAAGGACTTTTGAGGTTGTATCTGCTTTATCAAAACTTACTTAAGGGGTTGGAGAGGTGGCTCAGTGGTTAAGAGTGATTCTTGCTCTGTTCAGTTCCCAGGACCCACCTCAGGGGGCTCAAAGCTGCTTGTGACTGTAGCTCCGGGGGATCCAAAGCTGCCTTCAGGACTCCATGGGCACCTGTGCTCATGTGCTTAGACCCCACCCACACAACAAAAAGAGATTTATTGTGTGTAAGCGGAAAAGTCAGGTTACTCCATAGGTCAGAGTCTGTTTGAATTGATGTGCGATTATAAATTACAGGTTGTTATAAGTTGTACGAGTAAGTATATTGAAAGATGATTGTCAATTTATTAACAGGGACTTTTTTCTCTAGGGTTAGACCTGAGATTATTCATTTTTCCTTCTTTGTAATTTTCTTTATTGTTTGACCCTTACTCTGAGCATTTGTAATGAAAATAAACTCTCGTAGAAGTCTTAATGCGGAGCTGTACTGATTCCAGACACTATTGGCAGTGAGAGATGACTGGAGAGGAGTTCCTGGGATGTTGCCTGATGAAAGAGAAATTAATAGGCAATATATAATATCTTTTTCTTTCTTTTTAAAAAAAATTTAAAAAGATTTATTTATTTTATTTATGAGTACACCATTGCTCTCTTCAGACACACCAGAAGAGGACATCAGACCCCGTTAGACCCCATTACAGATGGTTGTGAGCTACCATGTGGTTGCTGGGAATTGAACTCAGGACTTCTGGAAGAACAGTCAGTGCTCTTAACCACTGGGCCATCTCTCCAGCCCCTGTAATATTTGTGTGTGTGTGTGTGTGTGTGTGTGTGTGTGTATGAGGCCTGAAGTTGATGCTGTGGGTCTTCCTCCACCATCTCTGCTTTATTTAGTGAGGTTAGGTCTTCTGTTGAACCCAAAGATTGTCAGTTCTGCCTAGTGTAGACAGCTTGCTCCAGGGATCCCATTTCTGGCTCCCAATTTAGGGATTACAGGTGGTGGCTACACCTGCCCAGCTTTTTATATGGGCTCTGGGGACCTGAGCACTGGCATCTGCCCTCACACTTTATGGCAAGGGTTTTATCTACTGAGCCATCTCCTTGGTGCTGTCATTTCCTCCCAGAGGTTATGAATAGAGAGGCTGGAGAGATGGCTCAGCAGTTAAGAGCGCTTACTGCTCTTACAGAGGACCTGAGTTCAGTTCATAGCACCCAGAGGGCAGCTCACAGCTGCCTGTGATTTAGCCCCAGGGGATCTGATGGCCTCTTTGGGCACCTGCATGTATGTATATCTCCATTCCCTATACACATAAAATAAAAATAAGTAAATATTACATATTATTTAGGTTATATATAGGGTGTGAATTTGTGTGTGTGTCCAGTGTATGGTAACAAGTAATTTGTTTGGTTAATTATTATTTTTGCCTAACCAAAACAAAAAACAAACTTACAAACAAACAAACAAACAACAACAACGATAGCAGCAGCAAGAACACGGCATGGATATGCTACTTCCTATGTGTGCAGGTGTTTTTCATCATATATGTTGGACCAGCAGCATCACTGAATCTGGAAACTGGTTGGTTAGTAATGCACATCCTTAGTCTTGCCCAGGTCCTACGGGAGAGGAAAGAAAGACCCATTGAAATAGAAACAGGGCGGGGCTGAGGAATTCGATGAACCAGCCCATTGTGTGACTCTCATATTTGTAGCTACCGAGGTCAGTCAAAAGATATCCTTATTTGACAGTGTTGAACTGTAGCTCACAGAGACCCGGAAGACTCTGGGCCCACGCAAGCACATGCAAAACCAATCTATCGCTGAGAACTGAAGAGCCGGCCCACAGACCTTCCAGACTGTTGTTGAGGTTTCTACCAGAGGAGAGGCTATTCCAAGTTCATTTGTGGAAATGTTCCAATTTGTTCCTTGAGAGTTTCATACATGTATTTAGCGAACTCTGCTTACTCTCCTTGCACTTTCTCTGACTCCTGTTAGCCCCCTCTCTTCCCTACATGCCTCACTCATGCCCGTTAGCCTACTGGTGTAAGTCAGGACTGGGCCTGTATGGCCATGGGTTTGGAACTGTCCACTGTGGCCTGCTGGGCTCCCCGATAAACAGCTGAAGACAATAAATGTCCCTCTCAAGAATCCAACAGTAGTCAATAGTGCATCATGAAGGAGGAGGGGCTTATGAGCTCCTCCCTATTCTGTGATTGGCTGTTGACTGGCTAAGTCTTGTGTAGGGTAGGGGCGGTTCACTTCAACTATGTTGGCTCTCTAGAATTTTTTTTTTTTTTTTTGAGATAGGGTTTCTCTGTGTAGCCCTGGCTGTCCTGGAACTCACACTGTAGACCAGGCTGGCCTCGAACTCAGAAATCCGCCTCCCTTTGCCTCCCAAAGATTAAAGGCATGCGCCACCACCGCCCGGCGGTTCTCTGGATTCTTAAGATACAATTTTGAGTGTATTAAATCACCTGAAAGAGCTGTTAATGAAGGCAAGTCCTAGGTCACTCCTCAGCCCAGTGACTCAGCCTCTCCAGGGATCTGTCATTTTAACCCCAACCCAGGATGGATTCTACCAAGCAGTTTCTAGGACAGCACTATATCCCGCTGTTCCTTTCTAGTTCTTTTTTTCCCTTTCTTTCTGTGATCTATGGGATCTCTGAAGCAAATTCATCATCTTCGGCTCCTCAGGATGCAGCTGGACATGAGTCTTGGGAGTAATGATAATCATAATGAAAGTATTGATTAGCCATCTTCAGACAACAAGGAAGGGCGTGATTTATCAGTTCACGATGATGGGCTGTTTGGGAAGTTGGACCAGTAACAGTCTGAGTAGCCAGGGCTCTGCCTGGTTGCTATAACCCAGCGGTTCCAGACACAATGGCTTCTGATGATTTTTCCAGCAGCCAACTCTTTACCAATCAGACAGGAAAATTCCCCTTTCATAGATTTGTTACACATGGAAACTCTCTTGTTCTCTTTTCTATTAGTATTTCAGGGAGGTCCATGTTGGGTTATCCGTGTGGTCAGGGAGTCTAGAAAAACAAAACAAAAAAACTCTGGGTGGAAGTTAGGGAAGCTGGCATCTTGTCCACTTCCTCTTTGCTCTTCTTCAAACTAAGCTGATTTTTACAACTGATTTTGGAAGGAAGTTCTGACCCTATCTCTTGGGGAAACCCTTCCAAATAGAAATTAAGTCTGCTTCTCTCTCTCAACCTAGGATATATTATTCATTGGCTTATCCACATATGTGTACAATGTACCTTGATAATATCTACCCCTCTCCCTGACTCTCCTCTCCATCTCCCCCATAGAGCTCCCAACAGGGCGCCCCCTCCAAATTCTCCTTCTGTTTTAATTACCCACTGAGACCATTTGGTGCCCACATGTTGCATGGGGATGGGGCCAAGAATGAGCTACCTACCTGCAGCCACATCTGCAAAGAAAAATTATTTTCTTTCTCCCAGCAGCCAGCAACTATCAATAGCTTCTCCCCCCACATCCATGGTTTTATCTTGTGCAAGTCTTGTGCAGGTGACCACAGCTCTGAGTTCATGAGTCCAAAAGCCATGCCATGTGCAGAAGGCAGCGTTTCATAGCTCTCCTTCCATCCTCTGGTCCTTAACACCCTCCCCCAGCCCCACTTCCTCAATGTTCCCTGAGCCCTGGTGTGGGGTCTTGTTATGATTCTTGAGAAGATGTAAGCAACGTGGCGATTTTCTTTATTGGGTGGTTACAGTTCTTCACTTGTCCTGAGAGGGTGTCCTTTTTCTAGATCTGCCATTGAAGTTCACATGGGACGTGCCTGCTATGATATTTAAATGAACTGCCTGGTAGAAACCAGTGTCTTTTCAATACCCTCCCAGAGGGAATTTGCACTTTATTGAAGCACTTTAATGAATATCAGTGTATTTTTGGAATGTAGCACTCACACCACGATGGAATGGGTCTTCCTATGCTGACTTTAGATAGGAGAAGATGGAGTTTTCAACATGATTTTTCCTTGTGACATGAAGTGGAGTTCCAAAACATCAGTTGGCATGTAAAGTAGAAACAGTTAAATCTAAGCATTCATGGGAAGACAACTTTAGATGGTGGTCCTTGTTTTTCTACTTTTTTATTTTTTAAAAAAAATTTATTTATTTTATATATATGAGTACACTGTAGCTGTCTTCAGGCACAGTGGAAAGATGGTATCAGATCCCATTGCAGATGGTTTCGAGCCACCATGTGGCTACTGGGAATTGAATTCAGGACCTCTGGAAGAGCAGTCAGTGCTCTTAACCGCTGAGCCATCTCTAGAGCCCTTCAACCTTGTTTTAAGGCATGTTTCTGCCGGGCAGTGGTGGCACACGCCTTTAATCCCAGCACTTGGGAGGCAGAGGCAGGTGGATTTCTGAGTTCGAGGCCTTCCTGGTCCATACAGAGTGAGTTCCAGGACAGTCAGGGCTACACAGAGAAACCCTGTCTCGAAAAACAAAAAACAAAACAAAACAAAACAAAACAAAAGATATGCTTCTTTGTCACTTGTGTTGGCCAGTCTTGTGGGCTTTGAGCTTCCAGACAGCCCGGGTCTCCAGCACCTATGTGCCATGGCACTCAAGGTCAGAGGACAGTTTACAGGAGTTGGTCCTCTCTGTGTGGAACCTTGAGACTGAACTCAGATTATGAGGCTTAGCAGCATGGGGCATTTGCGCCATCTTGACAACCCAATCGCGCTAGCTTTTAAGTGAGTTCTGGGGATCGGAACTCACTGTATCAGGCTTGTGTGATGGTAAGTGCTTTTACCCATTCAAACATCAACCGTCTCAAAATGTAGCCCTGCCTGGTTTTGAACTTGTTCCTTACACCAGGGTGACTTTATTCATTTATTTATTTTAAAGATTTATTTATTTATTATATGTAAGTACACTGTAGCTGTCCTCAGACACTCCAGAAGAGGGCATCAGATCTTGTTACAGATGGTTATGAGCCACCATGTGGTTGCTGGGATTTGAACTCTGGAGCAGTCGGGTGCTCTTACCCACTGAGCCATCTCACCAGCCCACCAGGGTGACTTTAAACTTGCATGATCTTCCTACACCAGCCTCCTGAGCTGATAGGATTATAGAGCTACAGTGCCACACCTGGTTATGTTTTATTTTAATCTGAACATACTTTTTGTAGAGAAGTAATAAACATGTAAATATAAGCATCATTAGCTTATTACAATTAATTTTAGAAATATGGCAGGGCATAAAAGAAAACAAAATTATTAAAATTTAAAATAAGCCTGATTATATGTTTTATTACTAGGAATATGGACAATTTAGAAAATCATGAAGGAGAAAAATTATTCACAAAGAGCACGTAGATTATCATTTTAAGTTCATCCTTTTTTCTTCAAGGTAATTGGTGTGTGCTTGCTCTGTTTTCACTATTTAGCATTTTATCACAAGCATATCCTTATGTTATATGGCCTGGCTTTGCATTCTAAATGACCGTGTCTGTTGTATGTGGAGGTGGAGTGGCTGTATATTTTGAACTGGGGCTTCTGACTTCCAAGTTTGTCTGTCTGTCTATCTATTTATCTATCTATCTATCATCTATCTGTCCATAAAAGCTACAAATTCTGTATTTCCCTAGGCAATTTCATATATGCATACAGTATACACTATTCCTCTTTCTTCCCACTCCTCAAGAATATTACAACAGCATGGCATCTACTTAGTTGTTAATACCAGTGATGCTAGGGTTGAGGACAGTACATGTCAAGCTGTTTTCAGCCCCTGACTAGGTTCCCATGAGGGCTCATACCTCCCACCACATTTTAGGCTATTCCTGTGATGAGAATGAGGTTGCAGAGGCACAGGCAGGAGAAGGGTTAGAAAACCTTCCTCTGTGCAGCTCTCGGCTCTCATGACAGAGGCTTCTTTGTGCAGTGGATGGTGGTTAACATGGAAACTCACAACTGGTCAAAGTGAAGAGAATGTGTTAGTGGAGGGCTCACCCATAAATGGGATGTCTGTACCACACCCCTTTGCCTCCAAGGCTCAGACAATCTTGGAAGATGGATACAAAGATTGCAAGGGCCAGAGGTCAGGAAGATCAGAGCCAAATAGTCCCCTCTGACTGTGCACTCGTGAACTTATAGCATAGCATCTATGGCTGCCTGCACAAAACCTTCCTAAGGTCAAGCTAACCAACATCTCAGCATGGATGGGGAGGGAGGGACTCACAAGTTCCCACCAACAGCTGAGGAGCTAGTGACTGTCAATGGCTGCTAGAGGAGGGAGAGTCAGTTCTCTTTAGAGTTGCGTCCTCTGGGAGGTAGATTATGCTCTAGCAGGTGGCCTCATGGAGTACATGGGCAATGCAAACTGGACTTGTGGGTTGTTAAAAAAAAAAGGACATGAAATCAGGAGGAAGGATGGCGGTTGAGAATGAGTCTGAAAGGTTGTAGGAGGCCACGGCCCCTAACCCTGGGCTACCCGAAGCCGCACCTTAAAGATGGCACCTGTTGGCTATGGAGCTTGTGGTAAACAGGTCCATATTTGGTGGTGATATGTTTCCCCGCTCTTCTGGTTGGCTGAGGTTGCGAGCCTGGTGAGGTGACGTGGCCTGCCGCGATTGGAGTGGATATGAGAGTATAAAAGGGCTTGTAGCCCGGGGCTGGGGGAGATGAAGAGGGAGATGAAGATTGTTCAAGGTTCCTGAATAAACTGCTGAGAGAAGAACTGGTGGTTGCATCTTCCTTGCGGGTCGAGAGAGGGAACGCGACAAAAGGTGTTAGGAGAGGAGTAGGGGGGCGAATAGGATCCACATATCTTACATGGATATATATATGTATATGTGTATATATATACATATATATATCAAAGAATTAATAAAATATTATATTAAAAATAATGCATCCCAACTTGTATTTGGGCATATACCCAAAGGTCTCTATAGCCTATTACAGAGATAGTTGCTCATCTATGTTCGTTTCTGCTCCATTTATAATAGCCAGAAATTGGAAACAGCGTAGATGTCTATTAACAGATGGATGAAAAAAATATGGTCTACATTTACACAATGGAGTATTATTCAGCTCAGAAAAACAAAAATAAAAACAAAAACAAAACAGCACCAATACTATCACCAACGAACCTGAAATCATGAAATTTGCAGCTTTATTGGTGGATCTAGAAAAAAAAAAAGATTCTGAGTGAGGCAACCCAGACCAAAAAGACAAATATGATATATCCTTGCTAATATGTGTATGTTAGCTGTTAAGTCTTTGATAAGCAGGCTTCAATCCATATAATTACAGAGGCTAGGTTTAGATAGAGTAAGGGATGGGGGGGGGAGGATGGGGTCTCCTGAGGAAAGGGAAATAGACTATATAGTTATGTATGCACAGGGGGTGGGTGGTAGAGTGGAGTGGGAGGATTAATAGAGAGGGGAAGGGAAGAAGGGGTAAGACAGAATGTGCCAGGAGGGACATCTAATATTAAGGGCCATTTGAGGGGTCATGTGTAAACCTACTATAGTAGATGCTTCTTAAACTATATACATATATGCAAGAAATCTAAACAGAGTCAGGAAATAATAGGAAAGACAAAGTCCCAAGTAGATATCTGACATCAAGTCAAACCTTCAGTTTCAGGAATAGGTTACATCTACTTGAGTTATTGGCTAAATGGGCCCTGTGGAAATCCCCAAACAGTCCAGGTTATAGCCAAATCTTTTGGTTGCTCTCCACCATCTGACAGCGAGTTCCCACCGCTGAACACAACACCTAAGTAACTCATGGAACATGGAGAAGTCAACCAAACTGGTGCCCACCCAGAGCCTTCAGTCCTACTGACTAGTGTTTATGCTACTAGAAGATACTCTGTATGGACACTACCAGAGGAGAAAGCTAAACACAAATCCAGCTACAAACCCTTCCATCTACAAGGGTGACCTGCCTATGGTTGCCATTGTAATGCTGATATAGTAGTGGCATCAGAACTGAAAGTAACCACCACCCACTACCTGATTGGCTTTAAGGCCTACTCTATGAGATGGAATCCATGCTTGACATTGCTGGGTAGCTAAGAACTGTAGCAATATTTTTTAATATATAAATCCTGGTGCCAGCATATTTCTGCTATCCTCCCCAAAGCTCTGGGTTCCCAAATGAAAGACACACACATACATACACACACACACACACACACACACACACATACACAGCCTTTATATCTTGATATGCTTTAATCAGCTTGATGGCTGGGCCACTTCCTAATCTCCATGAGGTTAATTCCCACCCCCACCCCCACCTCCCATAATCCTGAGTTATTACTTACTAAATCCTACATTCTATCGTGGGTGCTCTGGACCCAGAGTGATACTTAGCTGGGCCACGCCCTCCCAGCTCCTTCATATGCCGGCGATGCCTTCCTGCCCTCCACTCTTCTCAGGCATGGCAGCTCTCCATTCCTCCTTCTCCCAGCATGGTGGATCTCCTTTTTCTCCTTTCTCTGTATCTCTAGCCTGGGAATCCTAAAAGTCCTACCTTTGTAGGACTTTGTAGGACTCTGCCCAGTCATTGGCTTTTGGCATCTTTAGTTACCAATCAGAATCAACTGGGGGCAGGGTCCCTCAGTGTTTTTCCGTGCAGACACTCATGCAAACAAGTTTTGGGGGAGCATAATTAGCATAATAATACAAGCAGCTACAAAGAATCTGAGATAGATAGGCCATTGACCTACAAGAAAATCAAATTAAAGAAACATAGCAATAAAATAAATCTTAATGGCTTTCTGCTACACTCATAGATCAGTGTCTTGTTCAGTCGTCATCAGAGAAATTCCCGCTTGTAGTAGATGGGAACACATAAGAGACACACAATTGAACAATATATATATATATATATGGAGAGAGAGAATAATATATATATATATATATATATATATATATATATATATATATAGAGAGAGAGAGAGAGAGAGAGAGAGATTGCAATTCTTAGATCTAAATGGGGTGTCTTCACTCTATCACCCCCAGAGTTCAGGGAACTCTGTGGAAGAGGAGGCAGAAAGATTGTAAGATCCAGAGGCGATGGACGATGCCAAAGAAAGGGCATCTTTCAGACACACCAGGACTGAGACACACATGAGCTCAGAGACTGTGGCAGCATGCACAGGGCCTGCACAGGTCTAAGCCAGATGGGGTCCCAGCTCTGAGAGGGGAAGTGGACAGAAATCCCTATTACTAATGCAAAAGTTATCCCCAATTGATAACTGCTTGCAAAGGAGAAACTAGTTTTCTCCAATAGAATCTCACTGGGTATATAAGCTATGCTTAAGGTCAGGAAAACACTAACCAGCAGTAAATGGGCAATACAAAATGAATTCACTGGTAGTTTTTGTTTGTTCTGTTTTTGTTTGTTTGTTTGTTTTTCTTCTTTTCTTATAATGCTTTGGGCATTACTTAATCTTATAGGTGTTTTGAATATATATTATGATTATCAATTATGTGGGAGTTTAATGGGAATTTTGGGTGTGCAAATGTGTGTGTCTTTGAGTCTGTTTTTGGTGTGCTTTTTCTTTAACTCTTTTATTTCTGTCTGAATTGACTATTCTCATCTTCCTCCCTTTCTGTTTTGGATGCCCATTTGTTTTCTAATGAGAGAAATAAAAGATGTGGGTTTATGTGGTTAGAGATGTGGGGACGGTTTAGGAGGGGCTGGGGAGTAGAAACCATGATCAGAATATATTGTATGAATAAAACCCATTTTTGATACAAAAACGTGAAAAGAAACCAAACCAAACTTGTGGGGCAAGTGGACAGAGCCACCAGAAGGAAGAACTGGTAAGACTGAGTGAGCTCAAACTCCCGTGAATCTCAGAATGGAGAATGGTAGGAGTGGGACCCCTCCCTGCCTAACTCTACCTGCTGTACCACAATATCCCACTGAGGACCATGGCAATCAGGCACTTAGCACAAAAACCTTGAGTTCCCTATGCTAGTGAGCTATCAAAGACCCCGAGCCAATGCGCTTCCCTTCCTGGGCATTCCTTCTATAAAAGGTATTTAATCCCTGATTCACCCTGAGTAAGGTGTATGCATCCACATTCGCCATCAAATAAAGCATTTTGAACAAGCAAGGGACTCCAGCCCCTCCGTGTTCTCGGCACTCACTCAGAATCAAACCAGGTTCTGCTCCTGCCCTGGGCTCTGCCTTCCTCGTTCTGCCTGGCGTGTGGACATCCTGAGAGGAAGCGTGGATGGGGACCCCTGTTCCTGACTCCCAGCAGCAGGTCAGCAGCGCCTGAGTACTCAGGAGACCCGGAACCACAACCAATATCCTAGACTGCTGTTTTCCACTCTGGGAAAACACGGACCTCTATTAAGGCCTGCATTCTGTGCCTCCCCACCCTGCCAGCAGCAGGCTAGGATGGGCTAGGATGCAGCCTGGTACAAGTGTTGCAGTGAATTCTTTTGTTTAGAGAAAAACACTAGTTTGCATCCAGCAACGACTCACACTGGTTCAGAAATTTGGTGAAGGTTTCTGTCTCAGCTTCCTTGTTTTAAGATAGGGGGGCAGCCGTTCAAGATGCTTACCTTCTAGTTCAGGAGAGAAAGACAGGACGGAAAAAAAAAATGCTCCAACTGATCACATCTGCTCCTTTTACCAGGGAAGCACATGTTCCTCCAAGTTACTCTCTTCCCCCTGCACACACGTGTTTTACCTTATCGTGGCTAATTGCAGGCAAGACTGGGAAAATGATCACTTTTTCCAACCTCTGGAACCGGGAAAGAGGGCCTTGGGGCTGACTTAGGTCACTCATCCAGCAGGGGTGGGGTTGTGCGTGGAGAAAATTGCTCCCCACAAATTTATGTGTTCCAGGCTGAAGCACAGCATGACTGTAGTGGGGATGGGTCTTTAAAGGTTGCTATGGTGGATGAGGTCTTACATGTGAAGCTCTCATTCCATGTCTAGGCTATCTATGGTTATAGATTATGTGAGAAGCTGGTGTGTTGATACATGCCTGTAATCCCAGCGTTTAGGAGGGAGAGGCAGGAGGATTGTTAGTTTGAAGCCAGCCAGGGCTATAGAGTAAGAGCGCGCGCGCGCGTGCGCGTGCGTGCGTGTGTGCGTGCGTGCGTGCGTGCGTGCGTGTGTGTGTGTGTGTGTGTGTGTGTGTGTACATGTGCGCTTGCGTGTGTGTAGGAAGCAATGCACATAGCCCTACACTTCCATCTTTGCCCACCCGAGGAGGTCACTTAGCCAGGTAGCTAGGTAGCCAAGTTAAACTTCCTTTCCTCTTATAAGATCATGTCTAGCAGCATCTAGAATTCCTCTTCATGCAAATGAGGCATCTTTAGCACACTGGCCCTGGCCAATGAGGTGCATTCGCTCCAATAGCCTCTACTCACCCCCAAAGGTTTAACTAGCCTTTGTTTCCCCCATTAAAATGAGCTGTCTCACTGAAGCTGCCTTCTAAGTCTGTTCTCTTGTTCACTCATGCCTGTGGCCTCTTAGCTTCCAGCCAACTGAACTTGTGTCCCCTCTTTGGATTCTCTGGTTGTGATTGCGGTGATCAATGTACTACAGGTGGGGAAGCAGTTTCTGAATGGCTCATATATATGAGGATACAGCAAGATGGTCACCGGGGGGCCCTGACTAGATCTTGGCTACCCTGGCACCATGGTCTCAGACTGAAACCCCAAGACTGTGGGATTGTTCTTTATCCTGGTAGCTGAGCTGTCTTGAGATAACTGGCTACTAGGAGGTATTCAAGCCCTGGTCATGCTTGACCCTCACATTCTTCTTCACACTAGAGACAAGGATCAATAGGAAACTGCTGTCTTCTCACTTCTCTGGCTTAGGTAAAGAGGTGGCCCAGAGCCTGTCAAACCTCATCTTTCTGTGAATGTAGCTCCATCTCACAAATGCTAATGTTTTCAACTATATTAACAAGCACCACACGGTACTATTAGAATAGAAGTGGCTTTATACATAGTGTACATATTCAGCCTTCCTTCCTTCCTTCCTTCCTTCCTTCCTTCCTTCCTCCCTTCCTTCCTTCCTTCCTCTCTCTCTCTCTCTCTCTCTCTCTCTCTCTCTCTCTCTCTCTCTCTCTCGCCATTTCCCTGGTTTTCATAATTTTGATAGGAAACCTGAAGCTGACAGGATTTGGATGCCCAGGAGTGAAGGATTCATGAGCTGTGGCGTTGAAGCCGGCTGTACCATCTCTTTGTGAAGTTCAGTGGTTGAGTACTTCCCTGCAGGTGACATGAGCAAGTGACCATACAGCGGAGAAGTCTGAAAATGATGGTAGTACCCACTCCAGCATATCAGGTACCTTCCAAAAAGGATCTATCTCTTACTAATGCTTTTCAGTTATGCCTTTCAGTTTCTGAAAGGTTCGGACTGACAATTCTTGTCACTGGGGATACGTTGATGCATAAAATAGCCATGAATGTTCTTATGACATTTTAGAAAGTGGAGAATTTGTGTATAAAGCTGGCTTTTTCTTTTTTTTTTTCTTTTCTTTTTGAGTCTTGATATGTAGTTCAGGCTAACCTCAAATTGACATCTTTCGTGCATTAGCTTTCATAGTTCTGGGATTATTGACTGGTACACCACCATCCCTGGTTAGATTTCTGGCCTTTTACAGTATCAGTATGATGATTCTGGATGGCTTTTCTTCATGGAAATTATCACCTTGCTCTAGGGAGCCATTATCTCCTATAGATGTAGCATGAGGTCTGTAATTAGTCACATTCCCTGATACTCCCTGTTGTCACATTTGACCTACATGTTGTCTCTTTTGACCTACATGAAGTCTCAATGGCCAGATACCAACATTGTTATTACTAATATAGCTACTATTTTTATTATTAACTGTCATTTCCAAACAAAGAAACTGAGGTTCAAACAGCTGCAGTGGACTGACTGAGCACTTCCAGACCAGCACGTGGAGTGGGCTAGGAGCAAAGTTCTATCCAGCCCTGGAGACTGAGCTCTCTGGCATCCTATGGAGCATCAATTCAGGAGGCAGAAACACAAATACATCACCTAGCAAACACATCCAACCCATAGAATACCAAGTTAAGGGGGTATCTTGGCAGGAAACAGATGGCACCCTTGAATTAGGATAACTCTAGCCTAGCTTCATATAGAAACTATTTACAAAGGCGTGGGCAGAGTGGAGGGAAACCGCAAAGTACAGTGGTGGGACTTCCGATTAGTAACGGTTGTTTCCTACAGTTCCCCTAGGTCCTTGGAGGGCATAGGAGAGGGCGAGTTCCAGGAAGTGGAGGGGTTGACAAGACTTGGGGGTCTGGCTGCCTTCCTGGAGCCAAAGTATTTGGCAGGGGACCCCAAGGAGGGAATAACACCTCGTTTTCACACCCTGAGTTCTCTTTGCTTTTTCTAGCTAGTGACAAACATGTTTCACAATTGGGGGCTAAGGGCCGATGACGCACGCATTCTTGCAGAGCAGTCTGGGAGCACAAAGTAGAGGAGAATGAATAGTGAGTGGCTCAGGAGGGGTGGGCGAGATCAGCAGCCCAGGGGGCTGTCCCAGCAAAGAGCACTGCTGGGGATAGGTCAAGGTGCTGCCACGAAGCATGTGACTCTGAAGAAGGGTTATTTTACATGGAAGGCATTTGAGGCTCAGCAGATGTAGGAAGCAGCTTTTCTGGACCCTCCTTGATGTGACCAAAAGCAGAAAGTTCTGAGGATGGCGGGCAGCCATGAATCCCCCTTCCCTGAGAAGGTGGAGAGCTGCGGAGACTGGTCTGTGCAAACAGATGGATACAATGGCGAGGCTAGCCCTGGTCTCATGACTGTCCTTCTTTCCTTAGCCTCCCGTGTTCCACCACCCGGAAGCAGGCAACCCCCAGTCCTTTGCACCTTCTCTATTTTCCCTCACATATATTGTCTTATGCCTCAATACTTTGGGGGATATTTCCTCATTATCAATGAACTTCTCTTTCACAGACACACAATTTGCAACAGAAAACACAGTTTGTCCACTTGCTCCCCGGCACCCGTTGATCTGCATTTTGGTGGTGTGCTTTGCCGTCACTGCCATCAGAGAGCTTCCAGGTAGCCCTGCTGGCTGGGCAGAAGAGGAGCATCCCTTCCCGTCTCAGGAATCACAGCCTTCACTCAGGTAAAGCTGGGTCCTTGACAATGTTTCAGGAAAGAATTTCAGAACAAGTCAGAGTGAGGCAAAGTGACTACTTTATTAAGTAGATAATGAAGGTACGAACTTCAGATTCAAGCATGGGGTTGGAGAGAGAGCTTACGAATGAAGACTGTAGTAATAGTGTATACGGGAGCAGGCGTCTCAGGAAGTAATCTCTTCTTCTTCTTCTTCTTCTTCTTCTTCTTCTTCTTCTTCTTCTTCTTCTTCTTCTTCTTCTTCTTCTTCTTCTTCTTCTTCTTCTCTTCTTCTTCTCTTCTTCTTCTTCTTCTTCTTCTTCTTCTTCTTCTTCTTCTTCTTCTTCTTCTTCTTCTTCTTCTTCTTCTTCTTCTTCTTCT
>NC_034603.1:11878888-11886409 GCF_900095145.1 Mus pahari | reverse complement strand
CTCCTCCTCCTCCTCCTCCTCATTTTGTTTCAAGACAGAGTCTCACAGCTTTGGCTGTTCTGTAACTCACAATGTAGAGCAGGCCTGCCTTGAACTCAGAGATGCACCTGTCTTGGTCTGGAGTAAAGGTGAGCACCATTATACCCAGCTTAAATCTCTTAAAGCCCCCCCCCCCCCCCCGGGGGGAGCTCTCTGGAGTTGACTCTCTCCTCCACTGTGTGAGTTCCAAGGACTGAACTTAGGTCTTCAGGCTTTGTAGCAAGCTCCTTTACCCTTTGAACCATTTCCCTGGCCTCTCTTTGTGGCTTCTAACACTCTCTTTTTTTTTGGAGATATCTCTTGGAAAAGGTACTATTGTCCTCGTAGGCAACTGCAACCTTAATGGTGCCAGTTGTGTTGAAGTTTGGGGCTCTCAGGTAGCAGGAAATACAGGGAGTTCCCGCGTGAGGGGGTTCCTCCCCTTCTCATGTTCCCTTCATTTTCTGTCGTTCTAGACTGACTCAGACTGAGCTATTGAACCGGGACAGAGGAAACTTTCCCTCCCAGGACAGTGAGGATGAGTGGGTGAAGAGATAAAGATTAAGATGAATCCAAAGTTGGATTCCTTAGGCCTGGAAAGAACTCCCCCTGACCCCTTGTGACCCAGACCACTGATTGTATACCATAGGGTCCCACACCCACACCCCATTTGCAACACAGGACTGCAGACTCCATCCCAGCGACTATCTAATGGACCACTGGTTGACCTAACTAGGATGCTTTTTTTATTTTTTATTTTTTTATTTTTCAAATGACTGGCAGTGTGTGTAGATAACCCCTCTTTTTAAAAGCTCCATCTTAACATACTCATGACAGGCCATCTTGCTTTTCACATTTCCCCAAATCTCTTTTGCTTAATCCTTGTCAAATGCAATATATCCTGGTAAATGGCACCATTTATTAATACCACTAGAAGCCAGTTTTAGAATTCACAGTTTCTGAAACCTACAGCCTGTGGCTTGAGATCTTTAGCGGAGTAGAGTCCCATGAGTGTATTTCAATCATCTTCATGGTGACATTTCCCAGCGTCCACCCCAGAGACTTTTATGAATGTCACTGTCAGCCTATGTAACAGGAACAAATCCAGGAGCGCTTCAGTGACATTTTAACAGTCAAACAGTCTCTACACCTGATGCACCCGACTCAGAAATGGAGTGCCTTTGAGAGTAAATAGGGCGGGAGGAGGGCACATGCTGGAGGAGTCACATAAGCACGGTGTCAGAATTAATTTAGGGCACAAATAGATCACAATTTTGCATTCTCTTCTTCCTTGTTAGTGGGACCCAAATAGTATTTAGATAGTAGATGTGTGTAGATGTAGATAGAGGTGGGGTTCGTCAGCTCCTGGGGCAAAGCATGTGCTCACCCAGGTGTGGCAACATCGCCCTCTATTGGTGATTGGATTAATGGGGGGTGTATGATGTGGTCCAACCAAACAGCTATGAGCAGAACAGTCTGTTGCTGCAGGAGTGTCTTGTATAGGTTGTTGCTAAGAGGAGACATAGGGGAAGGAATGGCGGTCTCTTCTTCCTCCAAGGTGATGATGGGCGGGAAGCAGTCCTCATGCTGAGGACGAGACAGTACAAAGGTGTTTCACCATGGCTGAGCCAGAGTTCACTGACTCATTCCTGAGATGCCTCTGGTCTGACCTTGGAAGCCTGGAGATATGGGAGGCTTGGGGCTGTCTTACATATACACAGGAAATTCCAGAGTTGAAGTAGATAGAGAAAGGCAGTTGATAATTCTAACATACCTTCTTTTGGATGGGAAGATAATAGATACGTAGAATTTTAAACAAAATGGAAAGGTTAGAATAGAAACTGGAAGTCCAAAACCTCTACCTCTTTTTTTTTTAAAAGATATATTTATTATTATATATAAGTACATTGTAGCTGTCTTCAGACACACCAGAAGAGGGCGTCAGATCTCATTACGGGTGGTTGTGAGCCACCATGTGGTTGCTGGGACCTGAACTCAGGACCTTCAGAAGGCAGTCAGCGCTCTTACCCGCTGAGCCATCTCACCAGCCCAACCTCTAACTCTTAAGTAATGTATCAGTGTTATATTAAAAAATGAAGAGGTTGGACATGGTGATGTATACCTTTAATCACAGCAGGGAGGCAGGGGCAGGTGGATCTCTATGAGTTCAAGGCTAGCCTAATCTACATGGTGAGGTCTAGAGATGTCTCAAAATGACAGACAAACAGACAAATTCCCACCACTACCCAACCAACCAAATAAAAAGCAAACCAAAATAAGAAATGAAGTACCAGGGTAGATAATCCTGAGTGTAAGTTGGGTCTTTGATAAAACATGTGGATTTATCTGCCTCTTACTGTAAATATCCTGAGCATGGCTATATCATTATTGTTTAACCCAACATATGTGCTATTTTTTCTTTTTAAAACTGAGACCCCTAGGTAACTATGCTTGAAGAGTCCCTGATTTCTACCTTCAGTCACTTACATCTGTAAAGCCATTCTCAGGGAAACCTTTGTGGCACAGTGAAGGGACACACGGTTTGGGGTCAGTTCAATGACACTCTAGTGGTTAGATATTGAGAAGTCAATAAACTTTTTCTGATTGCAGGTGTTTCATCTCTATAAAAAAGAGACAATAAAACATACCTTTTGTTGGACCAGGTACTACACATCTGTAATCCTAGCATCTCAGTTGCTGAACAATATATATTTATTATTTGATATAGATGTGAATATATACACATATATTCAACATGTATATTGAAATCCTATCTCCAAACAAACAGATAAATGAGCTATGTGTGGTGGTCCATGTCTGTAATCCAAGTACTTAGGTTGATGAGTTAGAAGTATCACTGTGAGTTTATAACCAGCCTGTACAACTTGGTGGAGTCAAGGGTAGTCTTAAAAGCCACAAAGTCTTGGAAAGTCAAAGAGAACAAGAAAAACCAGCCAACCAACCAACCAACCAACCAACCAACCAACCAACCAACCAACCAAACACATGTCCTTAGGTTATTAAGGGTTATAAACAATATATGGGTCTGGAGAGATGGCTCAGCTGTTAAGAGCACTGACTGCTCTTCCAGAGGTCCTGAGTTCAATTCCCAGCAATCACATGGTGGCTCACAACCATCTGCAATGGGATCTGATGCCCTCTTCTGGTGTGTCTAAAAAGAGTGACAGTGTACTCACATACACAAAATAGATAAATAAATCTTTAAAAATAACATATTAAAGCACCCATAACTTAAAATGATTGTTCATTAAACAACAGCTAATGGTTTAGCTACCTTCATGACACAACTATCTGGTTTTCCTTGCCTCAAACACAATGGATTAATACATGAGTAAGATAAGTATCTTAGTCTACAATAATGTCTCAAAACTATGGAGCAACTGTTCCTCAAGTGCTACAAAGGAGCTCATGGAAATGAGTCATGTAGATCCACCTTCATGTCAGCCCTGAAAAGATAATTAAACATTTAACCTCCCTTTCATGGGCAGACGGCCCCTGATGGAGTTTGAACAATTTATCAAATAAGCTGGAGAAAGGTACCATTCATGTTCCAGACGATCTCAACAGACTTGGGCGAGAGGCTAAATTAAATAAGATGAACTGTTTTATGAAAAAGTATAAAACCTACCTATTGGGTTCCATTTCTTTTTTGCACAACATGGAAAGGGAGAAGTGGCGGGTTTAGGGCTTCCTGTGGCTAAAAGTTCAGTGTGAAGCCATTGTGGGGTTCCAGCTATCTATGCAAAGTAGTCTTTGTTCTTCCTCATCAATAGAATAAGGAAAGCCAGAAGGAGGAAGGTGATGGTTGCTTAGCTTCTCTCCACAGACCACATGCCTACAGTAGGATGACAGACTCCCAGGATACAGGCTGAGCAAATGCCACAAGCCAACTGCATTGCACAGAGCACATATGTGGCATCCGAACTCTTTTGTGCACAGTGGTTAAGGTAGCTGGGTGTTTTTTAATGGAGTTGGAATACAAGGCATTGGGGGCCAGCAGACTAAAGGCTTCTCCCACCATCAAAGGCAGACACCATTCCATAAGGTTCATCCTCTGACCACTCCCAAAAGCGTAACTAATCCCCAATCTGGAGGCTGCTTTGAAGAGCTTTCTCTAAATGGAGGCAGGGCATACACTCTGATCCTCTCTTTGGGGAATTTGAACTGGGAAAATGATTGCAAATCAGGTAGTACGTGGCAGATCTATAAACTGAATTGTTCTCTGGAGGAGGCCAGGCTGTTACAGAGGCAGGATAAAGGAATACGGAAATGTTAAGACAAACAGGAACAAGAATGAGGAAGCAGGAACCCTTAGCTACAGCAGAAACAATAAAAGAGGTGGAGTTTACTGAAGGTCAACCTGAGTTTGTTGAAGCAATGATGGCTTCTCTATTCATTTCAGAAGAAATGTAGTTGCTTTGCCAACTCTGCTTTCCCCGCGAAGTTTCCTGATGCTTCACTTGAGCTTCATCTTAGGTCCACCATTGAAGTATCCCCTACTACTTGAGGTAGTCTGAGGGCATACCTGTTCTTTGTAAAGAGAAAATATTTAAAAGTTTCACGTGGTGAGCTAGAGCTCCCAGGAGACTGATTCTGAGGGCATAGATGCCTGGGGGTTCTCACGTGGAAAGGATATAGACCAGTGATTTTCACAGTGAGAGCCTCAGACAGCCACAGAGCATCTGGAAACTCCATTTCTAGGTCCACCTTGGACTCACTGGATCAGAAATTTGGGGGGTGAGTTCGGCACTGAGGGGTTCCACAAAATTGTCCCATCTGAGGCATCCTTAAGTTTGAGAACAGTTACCCCAGAGATGAGATTTGACAATGACATGGCAGAATATGAGTGTGAAGAAAGGTAAGAGAGCAGACAGTAGAGCCAGTTCCCATTCGGTTACAGGAATTTGGTCCCGTGAGCCTAGGAATGCTGTAACCTGACACAACAGAACTGCTGCTGCCCAGTACCCTGGGAACTGATTTTTTTTTTTTTTTTAAAACCAGGATTCAACTTTAAACAACCCTGTTGGCATAGCAGAGATCACACAACAGCAAATGATATGCACAGCAGCTCACACTTATAGAAAATTTAAATCCCATTCTGGGGTTCCTACCCTGCCTTGATCATTCAGTTCCCCGATAAAACACACACAAGCAACCTTTATATTTTCATTAAGCCTTAAACAGCACAAGAGCTGGGTAGAGGTCTTACCCTCTATGCTATTAGACTCTTCTTTCCTATTGATAACCCCAAGTTATTAGTTAACTATATTTCATCTAGGCTACTCTTAACTCCAACTGGCCAGTCCTCAGGGCCACGTTTTTTATGGCTCAGTGAAACCATGGCAACTTCTCCTTCCTCTTTCACCTCTTTCCCCCTCCTGGTTCGCCTCTGATTCCAAGCCTGGGAATCCTAAACCCCACCTATGTCTCTTCTGCCCTGCTATTGACTGTTGGCATCTTTATTCACCAATCAAAAATAACTCGGGAACAAGGTCACACAGTGTCACTTGGGTCTACATGTGGACTCTCTTATCTTTGGGGCAACCGGGTTTTGGGGACCCAATATTAGCATTAGGATACAAGTAGCACCAGGCCAGCCACCTGTACACTATGGCCACCCAGAATTTGTGAGCCAGTCAGTCTGATGACACCATGGCTTCAGAACATGATAATATACACGCCTGTACTCGTAGAAACCCACCCTGTTACATCTTCCAAATGAAGACCCCTGTCTATTATGTTATGCACCCCTTATGTGCTCCAGTTATTGCCCAGCAGCACACATCTTCTTACAATCTGGTCTAAGAGATGCATTCCTCCAGCATGTGTGGCTCAGCCTGCTCCGGCGAGCACAGTCTTCCCAGGTACTTGAAGGAGACAGAGTAGGTATGATCTATATGGCCAGAAGGCAATACTAGATTCCGAGGCTGGGGAAAGGGAGACAGAAAGCATGAAACCCAAGCAGTTCTGGGTGCTTCGAGGAGGCCTTGGGCTGCCTAGAGTTGGCTGTGTGTCTCTCTGCTTGTTCAAGAATGGCTCCTGACCTCCAGATACTATAGAGAACCGTGAAGTTCCTGAGCTCAAGAAGATGCTAAAAGAGGAAGTGTGAAGTAGGCAGCAGGCTTTGCAGATCAGGAACAGGGACTGAAGATGGGCACCAGAGACTTCGTTGCCATGGTAACACTGGGGCTAGGGTAGCAACAGAATAATTGTATTTTTATGAGCCTTTCTTGGGGGCTCTTGTCCTGTTCCTTTCTGAGGTAGGGGTCAATCCTGGATCCTACTTTCTACCATGCAGTTAAAAACTTCTGGGAGGGAGGGTCTACCCTGTCACTTGTTTATGGGGACCTCTAGGTCCTCATGAAACTGGCCTCAGTAAAGACTCCAACGTTAGAGCCTACAGGTACAGGACACCGGAACAAGCATTTGGGGACGGGAGGCCACACCCTAGACACCCATGTCAAATAGACATGTTGTGTCTCATGGTGATGATCATGAGTGCGTGATCATGAGCAAGCTGCTTTTCTAAGTTATGGGATCATTTTCAGACTGTCACTGAACAGTGTCCATACAAGCACCCAGCCCATGCTGTTATTGATATTCTTGTCTTGGTATTGCAACACACTTCCAAAGTTCAAGCGAAGAGGGTCGGATAGATTGCACCAACCCTTCTCCATAGCTCCTGAAGCAGAGGCAAGGAATCTTATGATCTGGTATGAATAAATGTCCTTCCTGCAGTCTGTGGGGACAAGGTCACCATAGCAGCCAGTGGCATCAACCCCTGCCCCAGCTGGCTGGCTGGCATCAGTGCTTGAGGATCCAAAACAGGTTTTTTTTTTTTTTTTTGTTGTTGTTGTTGTTGAAAGATTTACTTATTTTATGTATGAGCATACTGTTGCTCTCTTTGGACACAAGAGAAGAAGGCATCAGATCTCATTACAGATGGTTGTGAGCCACCATGTGGTTGCTGGGAATTGAACTCAGGACCTCTGGAAGGCCGCTGAGCCATCTCTCTGGCTGCCCCACACCCTCCCAACAGGTTTTGTATCAGCGATTTTTCTCTCTGGCCTTATTCACTCCAATTTTCCTCTCTCCCTGGCCTGGGATTTGGAAGGGCTCTGGGGAAGGAACTTCTCTCAGCAACTCCTTTCCTCTCTTGTCAGTCATCTCTCTGATCCAGGTCTGATTGTCAGGTTTCCACGGGGAACCGTAGCCTCTCGAAGACTCTGTTTTCTGTTCTTAGCCGGTCTTGAAGAGACCAGAAAAGGCACGTGAGGCAAAGGCTGTTTGAATTGATAACAACAGGGCTAGTAAACTCAAATTCCCTTTCATTTAAAATTCCTGGGGGGGGGGCTCTTGCTTTCACTACTTTCATCTTTTATCACCTCTCTTTGGATTAGGTTTTCAGTGGGCTTCCCAAAACTTGGGTGGAAGGCATCCACTAAGAGTGGGACGGGGGGGGGGGCGGGGGGGGGGCTGGGG
>NC_034603.1:11872149-11878832 GCF_900095145.1 Mus pahari | reverse complement strand
GAAGGTCCGGAGTTCAAATGCCAGCAACCACATGGTGGCTCACAACCATCCATAACAAGATCTGACGCCCTCTTCTGGAGTGTCTGAAGACAGCTACAGTGTACTTACATATAATAAATAAATAAATAAATAAATAAATCCTTAAAAAAAAAAAAAAGAGTGGGAAGGGGTGTGAAAGCAGATGTCTATTTGCCACAAGAAGGAGCATGTAAGGGAACGTTAAGATGTGTACGTTTCCCACACACATTTGGCCTCTGCTCCCTTCATCCAAAGAGGTAGCTGAGTCTTGACTCCCATCCTGGTGTCACAGAACAAGTTGAAGTTATGGCATCCTGGGATGAGTCCTGCACCTTTCTTTCTTTCCCCTCTCATCCTCTGCTCACCCTGCTATCCCCATTTCCTGCCTGGGGTCTGTACAGCCAACAGCCAGAGCTCCGGAGCCCTGTTTAAAAAAAAAAAAANAAAAAAAAAAAAAGCTGTCACCATGGTAACCTGCATCCTGCTCCATTTCAACCAGAGATACAAAGAAGCAGCGAAAGAGAAAGTTTAATCAGATTTTTTTAAAAAAGGAATCATATTGACAGTATCTGTCTTTTTGGGAATAGAAATGCTCCATTTTAGTGGTGTTTATCAAATGCCAATCATTTTATGTCCTGTGGCTTCCAGAGGGTCAAAGTCATTGCTTGCTTTCTAGGGCTGTAGATGTCAAGCCTTCTTCTCCAGAACGGGTTGAAGGCTCTTATGTGGCAGGCAGGCTTTTGGTTTCTGGTTTGTTTATAGGCAGGGTCTCATGCAATCCAGGCTGACCCCAAACTTGCTGTGTAGCTGAGGCTGACGGGCTTTCATCTCTCAAGTGCTGGGGTTACAGGCTTTCTGGGTGCTGCTGCACTGGCCCTGTTTATGCTTCTTGGAAGGAGTGGCGGTGGGACTCTAGGGAGCCTTTCAGGCTTTTCCCACCTTAGTCTCCCTAGCATACAAATCCTTACATCGTAATGGGATGAGAAAAAAAATAGCTATGACGTCCTTGAAGGTCGCTTTCTCCACAGCGCCACACTCTCGCATTTGTGTGTCTAGTGATTCTCCGCAGGCATCTATGCCCAGAGAATGCTCCTGGATCTTCCTCAGGAGGGCGTGACCTCAGGAGGGCGTGACCTCAGGAGGGTGTGGCCTCTGGTCTTCTGGTCCTCATGACTCACTTGGAGCTGGGAATTATCTGGCTAATGCTGGTTAGTTTTGTCAGCTTGACAGTCTCTTGGGAAGGAAGCACTCCAATTGAGCAATTTTTTTCTCTATCATACTATTTCGTGGAAATGACCGTATGGTGTGGTTATTGATATAGAAAGGGCCGAGCCTGCTGTGGGTGCTGCTATCCCTAAGCAGGTAGACCTCGGAGGTATCAGAAGGGTAAATGAGGTAACAGCGTTCCTCCATGGTCTCTGCTTGACTTCCTATCTTTATGTTGTTGTAGTTTTTTGTTCTTGTTTTTTTTTTTTCTTTTTACTTCCCCGCATGACTGTGATAAGTATAAGCCAGATGATATCTCTTTCCTTCCCAAGTTCCTTTTGGTCATTGTTTTATCACGGCAACAGAATGAAAACTAGCATGTCATCTCTCATAGACACAGGGATGAGCCCATGGCCCATGGGAGTTCTGGACTTTGGTCTGGCAGGACTGCGAGGCCAAGTGAGGGCAGGTCCAGTGTGAGGATGGAGGCCAATGGGTGAAAAAATAGGGAGGGAGACAAGGCTCTGAGTGTTTCTGTTGGTGTTCGTTGGAGCATACTAAGACACTGCCCTCATCTGATGTTTTTAAGTTATCCTAGGCTCCCCTGCACAACTTCCCGAAATTCCCCTCATTCCACCGTCCTTAAATCAGATATATACTTGTTATTTTTCAAATTAGAATCTTTGGTACCCAGCTTCAGCTGTCTTCCCAGCTATGTTTTTGTGGATAGCGCTGGGTTATCTGTTTATGGTTTTTTTGTTGTTGTTGCTTTTTGTTGTTGTTGTTTTATTTTAAATCACAGCGAGGTTTGTTTTTATAGACAAAGATACAGTGGCCCTGCAAGGTCTTGTCTCTCTTTTTGTCTTTTTGGACCACAGAGAGTGGCTGCAGTACAGTTCTTTGCCACTAGAGGGCAGGAGCACCAAAGCAAAGGACTAAAGAAAGCCAGCAAAAGAAGCCGGCAGGTAGCAAGACAACAGGGCTTGTGAGGCTGGCACAGTCCAAGTTCTGAATCTCAGCTCGCCCTGTCTCATCTTGGATGCACTGCGTGCCTACTTGCTCTGATGATCTCATGCACCAAAGTGCCCGGAAAGAAATTTCTTAGGACTTTTGATGTAGGCTCCTACTGCCTATGAAACAAAGCAGAGGCGTCTGGGATAGGAATTAACCTTTCATAGTTCTTAAAGAAGTTCTTGGGAATTGTAAGACCTCAGCCTCCGCTTCCAACCCAGTTGTGACCTTTTGTAAGAAGCCTAACCCACTACCTCTCCCTGGGCTTCAATGTCTTCTTCACAGAAGGCGAGATGATGGGGAAAGTCCTTTCTGAATCCAAGAGGCAAAGGGCAAAGATGGCAGACATGGTTTCTATAGACTTCTTCCCACGCGGCTTTTCAATCTGCTCCTTCATCCCCACACTGGGATCTCCATACTTCTACAGGTGGCCGCACTTTACACACAAGAACAAAAAACCTCAGGTGGAAGCTTGGTAAGAGGTGAGGGAAGTATTTTGGGCTCTTTCTACTCACTCTGTGTCTGTCTATATCCTTTGATGGTAGTGAGGTCTGAGAGTAGACGTTAGTGAGCATCTGTGACCGTTGACGCTATCTTGAAACCCACATAAACCCCTTCCTTATCCTGAACCAGAACTTCCTGAGCCAGCCCAGGCTGCCTGCCTGGAATGGAGTAGATATAAAAGTCCTCTGGGAGCAAGGCATGTCTGGGTCAGGGGTTCTCAACCTTCCTAATGCTGTGACCCTTTAGTACAGTTCCTCATGTTGTGGTGACGCCAACCATGAAATTATTTTGTGGCTACTTCATAATTGTAATTTTGCTAATGTTATGACTCATAATCTAAATATTGGTTATGCAGGATGTCTGATATCAATCCCTATGAATAGATCATTTGACCCACAGTTTGAGAAGTGCTGGTCTAGAAAGTTTTTTTCTTTTTTTTCTGCCTTGTCATAGATTGTATTTATGGCCAGGCAAGACTGTTTCCATACAATGCTAGGTGGTAGAACTTTTGCTCAAAGCTTCGACTTTTTTTTTTTTTCCTTAAAGGATACTCCAGTGAGCTTGGGAACCCACGGACCTATGAGACTCTCTGCACTTCTGGCTGTACCACATCGGGCCAAGATGGTGGCTTGGTCCTCTTTCTATAGTCTCATCCATGAAACACCATGTCGTTAAAAAAATCAGAACAAATCAAAGCTAGTAATGTGAAAAAAAAAAGCAAAAACAAAGTCAACTTATGTAAAGCTTTTAATCCCAGCATTTAGGAGGCAGAGGCAGGCAGATCTCTGTGGGTTTGAGGCCAGCCCACTCTGCCTCATGAGTTTCAGGACAGCCAGAGTGCTACATAGTGAGACCAAGCAAAGAAAGAAACAAAAAACCAAGATTCACAACCAACCAGTCAACCAACGAACCAGACCAAACCAAACCAAACCAAACACCCAAGCTTAAGTGAAACTTTCCCTCTCTGGCAGCCTCAGTGTCTCAGGCTCACTGTCCTAGAATGCAGAGGGGAGGGGTTGGCAAGAGGGAGACGAGTCTTTGCCTAGCCTGTGCTTGCTGCTATAGCTCCGAGTGACCATTCTTCACGTTTCTCAGCTGCCTGATTGACAGTAAGCGGCCACTTTCTGCCCCATTGCCACTTCACTTAGCAGAACACTGTAACTAAAGACCTTGAATCTCAACTAACAGAGAGTAGCACCGTTTCTCCCTTTGAAAATTACTTTTATCCAAGTCAATCCTTATTGTTGAAAACATGATGTATTTCAGAATCGGGCCCCTGAGGCCCCTGAGCTGGAGCTGACCTGAGTGGCCTGCCCTGGACACTCGCTTTCACGGAACCAGAAGGCACCATGCAAGTTTCCAAAGGAGGGAAGCAAGCAGCAGTCCTATCTAACTGTGACACTAATGAGCCGCATCAACAACCAGAATGGCATGGTAACCCTAAGGGGGCAGTGGTGGCACACATGCCTTGGCGGTAACCATCAGGTCTCCAATTGGATTTAAGAGAAGTCCAGTGCTCCACAAGAAGGAATTCATGCCTAATACAGTGAACTTCTAGCTAGCTTAATCTAGCTAAATACTCAGTGCTGGTTAGAGTCTTGGTTACTGGAGAAGAATCTAGAACCATTAATTTACTAAACCAGCACACTCCCTAAAAAATCTAAAAACATTTGTTCTTACAAGGAAAGTGTTGTTTGGAACATATGCGGACCACTACAAAAAAAAAAAAAAAAAAACCATAACCAATCAAAGTGCAGGTTTGTGGACTCCTGTCCCTGTGGCTACATCTACAAAATACTCCCCCCACGTGAGGCCGAGGGAGCGCTGTCGAAGAGGGGGAGGAAAGATGGCAAGAGCCAGGGGGTCAGGGACTTTGATCTAAGATTGGGTCTCCTCAGTAATGTCAGAAGCTCTACTCATGAAGTCTCACCAAGTGTGAGCTGAACAGGGGTGACACCAGTGGGCGCGACAGATTGGATAGGGGACGTCTCAGCCCCACATAAAGAGCTCTAGGCACCTGAATAAAGTGGAGAGTGGGGAGGGGTGGTCCTCCCCAGGGAAGAGTGTACCTGAGGGCTGCTGAGTGCCACACTGCTAGCCCTGTAAACACACATACAAGTAACGTTCATCAGACTAGCTAAACAGCTTACATCCAGGAACATATATTCCTGGATACTTTCTTTCTTTCTTTCTTTCTTTCTTTCTTTCTTTCTTTCTTTCTTTCTTTCTTTCTTTCTTTCTTTCTTTCTTTCTATCTAATACATGCAATGACAATTAGTGAAAAAGAGGACACAGATTTGAGGGAGAGTGGGGAGGGTTTGGAGGTAGGAAAAGAAGAGAAGAAATGTTGTAATTAAATTAAATAAAAAACATTGACCACTTCTTTTTTTTTTTTTTTTTTTTTGGATGACATCAGCCTTGAACCTTTAACAATTGTAGAGTGTCCTGTGATAACTGACCCGGGCATCTATAATGAGCAGGTTCTTGCTGACCCCACCTGTGGTGTGCCCTTCAGGTCACTCTCCTTGACTTTGCCAGGGGAAGAATTTCGATGTCTTGCAGATGATCTTTTCCAGCATTTCCATTGTTTAGCAAGGGGAGACTGGCTTCTGAGCTCATGTGGGATCTGCATGCGAACACAGGCTTTTAATGCCACCTGCTCTGCTGGCTGCTCATCATAGAGTGTAGTCGGGGAGGGAAGACAAAGGGACCTCAAATTCCTCTGTGCGGGCAATTTACAGAACATTGGGGAAAATGCCTCTTGTTCACCATTTTGTATTCACTGTGTCTGTATTCTGTGCTTCAAGTATCCAAAATACTGTCCCCATTTAATAGCTTACATGGCACATTTGGTCTGGTCCTCTTTCCTGTGTCCCCAAACAGTTTAAACTCTCCATATCCTCTTCCTGTCCTGGTCCTGTCCCACCTTTGTGTTCCCCCAGGACTGTGTTTCCCAAGGGTGATTGCCACATACTGACAGCAGCCCAGTCACAAGCTAAATATAAACCCTGCACACAGCAAGTAAAGCCCCTCCGGTTACCTGCTCCCTTGTGTAGCTTATTATCCTCCCAAATCAAACTCCAGAGGAGACTCACAGATCATGCATGCTGGGCAGGACCGGTGGGGTGTGTGCGTCTGACAGGGTAAACCAAACAAGCGAAAGTGTTGTGAGTCAGCTGTACCCTTTCAGCAGAGCGCCCGGGTCTGCACTTCAGATAAACCCTACAATCCCCAGACTTTGATTTTCAAAGTAAATTGCTGCATGTCGCATCAATACTGGGAACAGATGTAATAGTCTGGTGAGCTGGCTGCATGCAGCCAAGTGCAGGGACATAGAATCAAGGGCAGAGAGTAGCTGGCCCACTGAAGCTTGTATTATCTATACTGCTCTGCCTTCCTTACAGGACCGTGGGAAATGGAGGTACACTGGGCAGAGGCACCCAGGTCTCTGGCTGTCATAGAGACTGTGAACCCCAGGGCTAATGTGTTTCTAAGTGACCCATGGTAAGGTCTGATGCTGCATATGGCCCTCTGGCTGTGAGGATTCTTAACACAGAGGGCAGCTTGGGATCTCCAGGGGGCTACAGGCTTAGTCAAGGCCAAAAGCTGTCATGCTGAAATAGCCAAGGCCTGAAGGAAAACAGATTTCTTTTTTCTTCTTCCAGAAATTGGTGGTCTGTTTCAAAACTTGTGTGCAAATGGTCAGGAAATAGGACCGAGGGAGGAATTAGTGTTTGAAAAAGGCTTTGGGGGTTGATACCATTCTGCAATTTTTCTGTGCCTGGATTTCCCTCATGTTTCTCTAGAGGTTCACCTTCTTGGTTACTACATGTGGTCCCAAGACCTTGTTTCCTCTCACGTTGTATTCTCTTCCCTAATGATATAACCCTAGCTAAGCCAAGCACTGTTTTCCACTCCTCCTCCTCCTCCTCCTCCTCCTCCTC
>NC_034603.1:11867941-11871154 GCF_900095145.1 Mus pahari | reverse complement strand
CACACACACACACACACACACACACTCTCTCTCTCTCTCCATACCCTCTTGTAGTTTGATCTTTTCAATTTAAGGATTTCAACTGTTTTCTTGGAAATAGCATGCGAGAGATGAATTAGCTTTTCCAACTCAGACGAGTCGGATAGAGCAAATGAACCTCTTCTGGCTCTTCAAGCTAACCTGTGGATGAGGCTGACGCTCCCGGGGGACTGTTCTACCCCAACAATCTGTGAGTCTGGAGCTGCAGCATTTAAGCAGAGGTGTATGTATAAACATGTCAAAGGGCATTTTACAGAGGAGGTGAGGAGAAGGCTCACAGTGATGTCTGTTGTTCTTTGTGGGATTGACTCTCTCTTTGTTCCTTGGCTGCTCTGTGATGGCAACTTAGAGGTCAGAGCTCAGCTTACTGGTCATGGTTTGAACTTTTCTGGGAGAAAAGAATAAAAGTTGGAGGAATGAAGATCTCATTGTTTAACAGCAGACGGTAATGAAAGGCAAAACCACCACAAAGAAAGCATTGGGGCCACATCTAGCAAGAGCAAGAAAGCCACAGGAACAGAGGATGGAAAGACAAACCAACCAACCGATGGACAGAACGACCAACCAACCAAAACAAAGTAAACAGCTCACCAGGACAGTTTCCCAAATCTGACCCCTGTAATTACGTCTGAGAATGCACATGTAGGTTACTGGATTTTCTTCTGCTATGAACTAAAGGTTTATGCTGTGAAGATAGTGGCGGGACTGAATGAGCGGGAAGAACTTACCTGGAGTTGAACTTCCTCTGACTGGTCCTTAGGCTGGAAATAAAAACACAGACATTTCTTTACCATTGGCATGAATATGGCAAACAGGCAATCTATGGGCCACATAGAGCATGGGTGGTTAGATAGCGTTTATTCCCCTTTGTGTCCCTGATGGTTTGCATGCTTGTGACTGACTTGAACACTGGTATCAGCAGGACTTAAAAACCAAATATGGTTGTGATGGGAAATGGTATGGCAAGTGATTAATAATGTCTGCTGTGGCTAGAGACTATGGCAATGGGACCACAAGTATCCATCTCAAATAGTTATTAGGTGCTTCTTGCATCAAGAGAGGTAGAAATTAAACAACCAGCCATATAAATAAAGGATGTTAAGCACTGGGGGAGAAGGACAAGGTCCTCTCTAGATCTAGGGACATCTACTGAGACCTAGGAGGGGAAATGGCAGTTATTCACAGTTGATCTGTTGGGTCCACCACACATAGTGAAACCGGAAGCCAGAGAGACATAGGGGCCAGCCTTGCTACTTTTACATAGCTCACTCTCACCAGAACTCTCCCGGATCCTGATAGTACTGCATTTATCCTTTCCAAGGCCAGTACCTCCAACAGCAGAGTTACCGTGAACTAGATCTTACCCCCTCGGCAGCACCAGACAGATGCTGAAGCGTCTAGCCCATGAAACTGTAGGAGATTCACTCAGAGCACATCGGAACCCATTGCAGGAACAATAGTGCAGGGGCTGCAATGGAGCAACAGAGAAGCTAATAGAGTTGCACATGTGATTGAACATGGTCCCTGCTTTCCTCTGGCCACCACTGTGGTAAGGAAGAAAGAGACCTCAGCTGCTGGCTGCAGCCTAATGTGCTCTGTATGGGCTCTGCAGAGGGGATGTGAAGAAATTAAAAGACCAAGATGACTTAATGAAATGTGACCCTGGTACTCTCCTGATGAAAGCCTGCTTGTTCTTAGACTGCAGAGAAAATCTACACCCAAGGCTCCTATGACTGGCTTGCTGCTGCTCTCCATTCCAGATCCCTCCATGGCATCCTTTCTAGCTTCTCAGTGTCTCTAATCATCTCTCTTTAGTCTCTAGACAAGCCAAAGATTCTGCTAGTACATGATCTTTATACATGGTATCCTATTTTTTTGGGGGGTACTCTCTCAGTGGCCCCACCTGACTCCCACTTGCTCCACTAACTGCCATCCCCCCCCTCTGGTCTCAGTAGATGTCCCCAGATCTAGAGAGGACTTGTCCTTCTCCTTCAGTGCTTAACCTCCTTTATTTATATGTCTGGTTGTTTAATTTCTACCTCTCTTGATGCAAGAAGCACCTAATAACTATTGAATGAATTAGTGAGCAAATAAGAAGACAGTTTCTTGGGAGAATAAGCAATACTAATATAAGGACAGTGGATATGCGGTGTGCAGCCAGGGCTGAGTGTAGGGATTGGGCATGGCTGTCTTCTTTGTGTTGGCTTTCCTCCCCTCCTAAACATGTGTGAAATGAGCCATGGCACGATGGGAGTTGCTGAAAGACCACTTCCAAGGGATTATCGATGTCAATCCTTAGCTCTTTAGGGAAAGCAAACATTCTAGGTTGATAAACGGTGCTTAGCTCTATCTCTGGGAATTATAAGAAAATCCTTCAACCTTAAAATTGCTCAGAGCTAAAGAGCTTTTTGAGGGGTTTCTTTGTGGGGGTGATCCAGCAAGATGGAGGACTAGTGGCTAGCATAGAAGTAAAGTGCAGCTGGCCCCTTCTGTATTCTGTGTCCTACAATGACAAGGTCTTCGTTGTCTTAGGGTTTTTTATTTAAGAACCAGGAGGGCCAATGTCTGTAAACTTCCCCTGTATTAGTGTTCTGTTGCTGTGTAATGACTTATTCTAAGATTTAGTGGCATGATGTGGTAATTGTTATCTGTTGTAGGTTTCTGTGGGTAAGAAAGGCAGAACATAGGAAGAGAGTCTAGACTTGTGCTTCATGTTTTGAGTCTCAGATAGGATGGGGTGAACTCTGGATGCTGGAATCTCAGACTCACTCACATAGGATGGAGCTCTGCTGTGGCTGACAGGGGACCTGGTTAGTTTTGTTGGTTAGAACATCCAGGTGCAGTTTTTCTGTGTGTCTGCACATCCTTGTAATGTGTCCAAGGGTAAGAGTCAGGAGATGGACATCCAGATGTATGTGCAGGGGTATGAAGATACACACACACACACACGCACGCACACAGATACACGCACACACACACGCACACACACACGCACACACACACGCACACACACACACACACACGCGCGCGCGCACACACACGTACATACACACACGCACACACACGCACACACACACGCACATGCGCACACACACGCACACACATGCACACACGCACATGCGCGCACACACGCACACACACGCACACACACACACACACACACACACACACACA
>NC_034603.1:11849489-11867930 GCF_900095145.1 Mus pahari | reverse complement strand
CACACACACACACACACACACACACACACACACACACACACAGTTTATTTGTTGGAAGAGAATTGCTTAATCTTTCCCATGAGTATAGGAAGTGGTTGATACCTTTCACAGGAACATTTAAAAGTCACCTCATTCCTTTAAGCAAATTCTCAGAGAGGACCATGGGGTGTAAATGTAAATAGTGACATAGCAAAATCTAGAAAGGCCCTCCACGAAGCCAGGCATGATACCATATCCAATGCTTGGAATATGGAGGCAGGAGGATTCACTGAAGTCTATTCTTGGCTACACAGTGAGCTTGAGGCCAGCCTAAGCTACATGAGACCAATTAACAACTAACTAACTAACTAACTAACTAACTAACTAACTAACTAAACTCACTCACTCAATAACTAACCGATCCTTCCCTGGATAGCAATTTGGCAGCTGCCCCCCAAATTTGTCACTCTTTAAGGGGATACACTGATTCTCCAGAAACAAGCATCAATTAAATAACTGCAGGACAATCCAATTGTGTGTGTGCATGTGTGTGTGTGTGTGTGTGTGTGTGTGTGTGTACATGAGCTGCCACAATGGCTCTTTTGAAACACCGGAGACATTGCCTGCCATTGTGCTGGAGCACTGGGGAGAGTCTTAATGCTACACTTGTGCTGTTTTGCAGCTGCCGAAGAGCGCATGCACACATACGCCACCCTCATAGTAAAGAGTTATGTTCAGGAGAGGGCTCTTCGACTGAACTAGTTTCAGTGTTCATTTTATTACTCAAGAGGGCACTTTGGAACTCCCTGCCATTATGGAATAATTACACTGTAGTTCTTATTAATTTTTTACAGCCTTCCTTAGCTAATTAGTGGGATCATGTGAATGATGTCGCATTAATGAGTGGAGTTTTGAATGTGAGTAGGCAGTCTTTCATTTGGCTTCACAACAAGACAAGGCGTATGAAGGGAAGGAAGGTGGGTACTTCCAGGATAGATGACCCCAGGAGCCTTCCCTCTACGTACAGTTAATGGTGATGAAGCCCTTCATAGCTTTCAGAGATGCACCAGGCTTCCTCCTTTGTCATGAACAGCTCTACAACTAGGAAACAGACAGTTCTTTTGCAACAACAGTTGGAAACTAAACCAGGACAACGAGATTCCTGAAGCCCGAGGTAGACAGTCTCTGCAGGGCTCATCATTTTGTTTTGTCTAAAGTGGCATTTACCAGCAGCTGATGTATCCTGGCTCTTTACCAGATGACAGGAATATACCTGCTCTTGTCATGTATCTCCTTGCAGTAATAAGACAAGTACCCTTTCTTTTTGTTATGCAAATTCTCAATGTTTATGTGTGATGTCATTGTTTTTTTCCATTTATTTATTTATTCATTCATTCACTTTACGTCCAGATCGCTGTCTCATCTACCCCTGTATAATCCCTTTCTTGTTCTTATGTATATGAGTGCTCTATCTGCATGTAAGCCACCAAGCCACCATATGGTTGCTGGGATTTGAACTCATGACCTCTGGAAGAGCACTCAGTGTTCGTAACCACTGAGCTATCTTTCTAGCCCCCATTTCTTGTTCTTAAATTCCTCAGCACACAGGTGTGAAAAGATCCCAGCAACTGTGACCCTCTTCTCTTATAATTGAGGAAACCTAAGACTCAGGAGAAGAGATTGTTTAATCCAAGGAGAGGCATTGAAGCCAAGTTCCGGGCAGTCACGGTTTGCGGGGGCGGGAGACTTGGTTGCTGTGGACCCCTTATTACATCTCTATGGGCTTGCTGCTCTGATCCTACTGTGAACTGTGAGTGTAGCTTCCTGGACAGGCTTCCCTTTGGCTGTGCCATCTGCTCAGATAATCTGCTTATCCAGTGTCCCCCCAGGCTGGGAACGCTATATCCTCTGGTTTGTCTGTCCACTTAGAAGTCAAGTGTGCCCAGCCTGTGAAAAGCAGAGGATGCTGGCTTAAGTCCTTGTCTTCTCAATGGACAGCCAGCATTGGTGCCCTTCAAATATTACTTGGACTTTTGAATATTATCTCCAGTACCGACAGCTGGCTGTTACCTTGGCCTCTTCTCTTCCCCGCTGGCCCCTGCCTAACTTAGTGAATGTGTGCCTGGCCAGTCACTGTCCTCCTTGTCCTGCAGGAGGACACTGTAGGCTTTTCTTCCATGCCAAAGGCATTCTTTCTGGGTGGTCCGGAAGCGTCCAGTTCTCTAGGCAGAAGACTGCAGAGGAGAGGGCCTTACCAGCATCATGCTTCGTTGTCACTGGGTTCTTGTGAGCAGGGTCATGATGAGCTCCTACCCATCTCTTTTTACCTGACGTATCACGAGGATGCTCATGGGTTATGTTGCCATCAATTTCTGGCCTTTATATTCACGACTAAGCTCCAATTTGCTCCCAAAACATAAAAGCAGATGCCATTTCACTCACCCAACACATCTTCTCTTCCCCTTTTTGGCCTTGACTATCAATCTGTATTCCCGTCTGTCCTTACAGAATTAAGGTGTTCATTGGTTCATCTAACAAGCTCTCCTTGCCTGCTTGCTATGTACCAGGCCGTCTGCTCGGGCTGACTTTATCAGAGTGTACATGGTAGGAGTGCTCCTGTCAGGAAAACTGGGTGCTGACTACGCAGGTGGGTGTGGTGCTGCTTTTTTGTAGAATATGAATTATATTTGGGGTATGGATTATTTATTATTTATTTTTATTTGTGTGTATGCATGTGCATGAGAGAGGAGGGAGGAGATTTTTTTTTTGTATGAGCGCTTTATTTTAATTACTGAAGTAGTAGCAATCAAATGCAGATATCAATATGGGTCATCTTGCTAGCCAGCTTGCTCTGGGTTTCCTCATCTCTGCCTTTGAAGCCCAGAACTATAGGCAGGCTGTCACACCCAACCAGCATTTATGTCTGTTTTGGGGATCCCAATTCTGCTTCTCATGCTTGGGTGCAGTCACTTTAATTGCTGAGCCATCTCTCTAGCTCCTGGGGGTATACATTTGGCCACAGTAAAGACTCACAGAATTTCCACAATGGATCAGTGTAGGACCCCCCATCTCCTTCTTACCACTGGACACGCAACCCAATGTTGGAAGACATGCTAGGAAAGATAGGTGCTTCTAACAAAAGGTATAAACATGAACAGGCAAACCTGGAACATTTTGTTCTTTTCCCCATACGTGTGCCTTGAAGAAGGGGTTGCTATGTGAACTGTCAGCTGATGAGGGAGAGGTCCATGTGAGGATGCTGGTGTGGAAACAGGGTGGGACTTGCATCAGTTGTGAGACCAACTGGGAGGCTGCCTTCCCCTGAACTCCCCATGCAGAAAAATAATAGACACAGAACAATTTAACATGACCTCTCCGTCAATCACTTTCCACTCATAGCACGGTGAGTGACAGACATGGCCTCCCACCCAGTGGGCTTTACCTGCACATCCCTAAATCACAGAGATGCAGGGAAAGCAGCTCTATCTAGATGCTAAGAAGCTGCCACCCCCATCCTCTTTTATAGTCTTGATGCACCGTGCCTCTGCCCAGCTTAATTAAAGTCCATCTTTAGCCGCGTTTCCTTTAACTTCTAATTTCCCAGCATAAATATGAGCCAACGGAGCCGACCAAGAAGGCAGTTGCTCCTCAGGGCAGGCTGGGCTGCGGTGATAGTTGATCAGAGGCACAGCTTGGATCAATAATGATTTCTGTTTCAGCGAAGGCATGTGATTGAAACCAGGAAGGAGGGACTTGGGAAGTGTGGGCTAATGGTAGAGGATCTTTCCTAAGGTTTTTCTCTACAGAAGGAGGAAGTTTTGCTGTGCAATCTTAGGCAAGTTATTAGGCAGGGCTGAGTCTGGAGGGCATCATAAGGCAGAGGGTTGGTGGGATGCACAGGGGCAAATACATTCTAAACAACTGGAAGTGGAATTTAAGTAAAAGCATGGAGCCAAGACAAAAGCCCATGATACACTCAGGACAAGGATGCAAGGGGTTGCAGAGGGAACTCAGTTCTGCCTCCTTGCTGATTCTTTGTCTCCAGACTTTTGCCTGTGAGACATTCCTAAGGCCAGACAAGAACTGAATCCTCCCCTAAATCTGGCAGACACTACTACATATTTTTTTAACCTACATTTAGCCTATGTACCTTTTTTATGGGGTACCTTCCTGCTAGTGGAGAATGGACCTTACTCAAATATTTTAGGGGCCACTGAACAACACGACTCAGGAGCCCTAACACCGTTTGTATCCTTTGACCTAGCAATTCCAATTTTAGGAAATGATTCTGAGGAGATAACGGGACAATTTTTGGAATACTTATTATACAGTATTATATAATTAGAGGAAATCACCTGGTAATCCTTTCCTTTCCTTTCCTTTCCTTTCCTTTCCTTTCCTTTCCTTTCCTTTCCTTTCCTTTCCTTTCCTTTCCTTTCCTTTCCTTTCCTTTCCTTTCCTNCCTTTCCTTTCCTTTCCTTTCCTTTCCTTTCCTTTCCTTTCCTTTCCTTTCCTTTCCTTTCCTTTCCTTTCCTTTCCTTTCCTTCCTTCCTTCCTTCATTCCTTCCTTCCCTCCTGTATGCACCCACTGATACCTTTGTAGCCCCCTGGTAGTATTAGGGGCTCTACTGCTGTATTGGCTGGTTTTATGTGTCAACTTGACACATGATGGAGTTATCACATAGAAAAGAGCCTCCCTTGAGGAAATGCCTCCATGAGATCCAACTGTAAGGCATTTCTCAGTTAGTAATCAAGGAGGGGAGGACCCATTGTGGGTGGTGCCATCCCTGGGCTGGTATTCCTCCGTTTTATAAGAAAATAGGCTGAGCAAGCCAGGGAAACAAGCCAGTAAGCAGCACTCCTCCATGGTCTCTGCATCCACGCCTGCCTCTAAATTCCTGCCCCGTGTGAGTTCCTGTCCTGACTTCCTTTGGTGATGAACAGCAATGTGGAAGTATAAACTGAATAAACCCTTTCCTCCCCAACTTGCTTCTTGGTTATGATGGTTTGTGTAGGAATAGAAACTCTGACCAAGACAACTGTCAAGCTGTGTTATTGGATTAAAGGGAATGAGGGCTGACCTTCCACTTCTTTTTGTTGTTCCCTTGTATTCTGTAGTTTCCACACTAAAAAGAAATTTGATAAGAAGGAAAGCAAACCTTTTGTGTAAACAAACATGCAGAAGCCCCGACCCGCACTCTGTCTTCTCCCAACCAGTGCAACCCAAATTTCTCCCATAATAGCAGAGGCATTGCACACAAAGTCTACATTAGGGAAGGCCTCTGGGAGAGTGGTGGGGGCTGTGTGTCACTGAGAGCTACAGAATCACAAAGGGAAAGTGGTACGTTTCAAACCACCTGGCTCTGTCTGAGCATGCTCAGCCCCTACTTTCCTATGCAAAGGGGCCTCTTGCAAGATGTATTTTATATACTTTCTTTTTCCTGAAAATCCCTCTGACATTGAGATTTATCCAGTGGCTGTGGTAATTGGTGCAGGTTGCACAGTCATTTGTATGGATGTAATGTACTGTGGAGGTAGCAAGAAAAATCTCCAGTCACCCTGTGCTTGAATCAGGTGAATATATATTTTATAGTTTCGGTCAGATTGATTTTTTTTTTTTTTTTTTTGCAAAGCACCCCCGGGGTGTTTGCAGATAGGAAAATTCTTGTACTGTGGGTTGCTAGTTTACATCAATGGGAAGAATAAAAAGAAGAGGAGGAGGAGGAGGAGGAGGAGGAAGAGAAAAAAAAGAAAATGTTCTTTTTGCTGATGTATTCCATCACACTTAGATGTGTGCTATAGAAGGAGATGAAGAGTTTCCAATAGGAGGGAGAGAGGCCAGGACCTCAGAGCTAGGGTGAGGAGCTTCCTACCAGGACTGATTCATACCATGCCCAATTGGCAGGTGAGGGTAGAAGTTCATATGCTTTGGATAAGCAAAACTGATATGATAAACAAAACTGATATGATCAGAGGTTTTAAAATTCCAGAGTTCTGAGATTAGGAGGCTTTGTGTTCTTGCCTTGAGTTTATTCTGTGGCAGAGTATTCAGCTTTTGGCCTGGTGTTTTACACTGAATAAGTATGTGTTATTTTGGTTATGTAAGTTGTATCCAACCAACCAACCAACCAACCAACCCCATGTCTTTTTCTGAAAGCCAATCAAAACCAAACTATAATATTTATCTTCCTGCTCCAGTTGTTTCTAATGCCTACTTTTAGTATGTCTTTCTTGGGTAAAGGTAGGCACGCTAAGTATGTAGCATGCACAGTACTGTGTCTCACTTCTGATTCCATGGCAGACATTACTAATCAGTCACTTTTTACTAATGATGTGAGATGTTTACTTCTGTGATGGTTAATATTGATTATCAACTTGGTAGGCTCTACAGTTACCCGGGAGACATACCTCTGGGCATATCTATAAGAGACAATCTAGATTAGGTTAGTCTCTGGGTATGCATATGAGGAATTATCTAGATTAAGTTAACTGAGGTGGGAAGATCCACCTTAACTGTAGAAAGCACTATTTTCTAGGTTGTGGTCTTGAGCTGAGTAAAGAAGAAAACTACATTCATCACTCCCTTCTGGACTGCACACAACACATGACCAGCTGCCTCAAGCTCCTGCTGCCATGCCTCTCCTGCTGTGATGGGCTGAACCTTTAAATTGTAAGCCAAAGTAATTCCTCCCTCCCTCCCTCCCTCCCTCCCTCCCTCCTTTCCTGCTACTCTCTTTCCCTCTCTCCCTTCCTTCTGTTATCCCTTCATTAAGTTGATTTTGTCAGGAATTTTTTGGCAGCAGCATGAGAAGCAGCTAGTATTCCATTTGCACTGGGGTAAAAACATTCTTTTGGGGTGGTTGTCAAGCATAGAGTGGGCATGACCTAGTAATTAACAGACCTCAAAAAGGCTTTTACTACCCCACATTTTCTCTATTAAGCAACCTTGAGGCCTGAATTTCTCAGTCATCATCATGCCTTTTGGAAAACGCACAGTTGGCGTTGTTAAACACGGCAAATACAGACTATGCAATGGCATTCTTACTTCAGCTCCTCCGGCTTTTTCTTCTACAGGTATCAACAATAATTCACAGAGCATTCTGTGTGCTCAGATGTAACCTCAGGCTCTTCCTCCAAACAGCTTCCCACATAGCGTCTATCAACAGATGGGGGTTTGTATGGAATAGGGAAGGGTTTTGTCATCCTGGGTTCCATAAAGATGAGACAGACAAGGCATCTGACATTTATCTCTGCAAGTGGCCTGGTCAGATTAGTCTCAAGGACAAAGGAGAAAGAAAAGAAATGTTTGGCATTGAAGATCCTTCATAGCTTGGCCGCAGTTTCTGTTTCTAACCCCCAATCCTCCGTTTCCTCTCGATTCCATGCAGCTTGCTTTTTCTGGCTTCAGTTTTGCCTACTTAGTTTCCCCTACCTGGAACATCACTTTAAGGCTTCCATCAAGGGCTTTTTAATTTGCTGTCTTTTCTAAATACATGACTTATGTGTAGTACAAATTCTCACAGCGTCTGCAATTTAATCAACTCCTCATGGTGCTGGCTATCTTCTCCTGAAATGCTTGTGTGCAATTGTTTCCCTATCAAAGTATAGACCTTTCCAGTAAGATTGAGGCAGCCTCCTCCTTAGTTTTGAATCTATGTGGGGAAACACTCCCTTGTTGGTCCAGAGGTAGTGGTAGACAGAGCTGGTAATATAATGGGGAATGAAGCTCCATTTCATCTGATCTGAGCTCTGCTGGAAGCCTGGTTCTATTTCTGTTTGAGATCTTTAAAATGAGATTTAAAACGTAGACCAGGATGTCAGGAAAGTGGATACGCCATTGAGAGGTACCTCATAGGGCACCTGGGAGGTGCTGCCTCATCCAGCTCCCAACCTCAGGTGCCCTGAAGTGTGTTCAGTTCCCTTGGTAGTCCTTGTCCCAGTAGGCTGTTCTGAAGGCATTCAGTATTGAAACTCTCGGATCCTTGGTCTTGACATTGGGAGGAACTGCAGTATAATCAGTCAGTCAGTTGCACTCTTACTGCTTAGTCAGGCATTAGACAGAGCAAGCAGCGCTTATTTTGCATATTTGAAATGTTCCTTTGTAAGTATTTAAAAATAAAGCTTCAGAGTTACATAAAAGTAATACACATTTTATCATTCCAAGCACAAAATAGACACATAGTGGAAATTACATGTAAATCTCAAATATTTGCTGAGTTTCTTTATTATATTTTAAAATTACATAATGATGTTTGATCCTAAACAATTTTTTAAAACTACTATGCGATCCCATTTGTATTTCTGTTTTAATGAGGGAATACTAAATCCATAAGATTGGGTTGGGTATGGTGGCATATGGCTTTAATCTCAGCACCTATAAAACCAGGGCAGAGGCAGAGAGATAATGATGAATTCAAGGTCAGCATGGTCTACATAGCAGGTTCCAGGCCAGACAAGGCCAAAAAAATGAGACTCTGCTCCAAAACAATCCATAATTTTATAGAGGTAATTAATGGAAAATTAGTATGAGAACTTTTTTTATTAGATATTTTCTTCGTTTACATTTCAAATGCTATCCCAAAAGTCTCCCATACCCTCCCCCCGCCCTACTCCCCTACCCACCCACTCCCACTTCTTGGCCCTGGTATTCCCCTGTACTGGTGCATATAAAGTTTGTAAGTCTAAGGGGCCTCTCTTCCCAATGATGGCCAATTAGGCCATCTTCTGCTACATATGCAGCTAGAGACATGAGCTCTGGGGATACTGGTTAGTTCATATTGTTGTTCCACCTATAGGGTTGCAGAACCCTTCAGCTCTTTGAGTACTTTCTCTAGCTCCTCCATTGGGGGCCCTGTGTCCCATCCAATAGCTGACTGTGAGCATCCACTTCTGCATTTGCCAGGCACTGGCATAGCCTCACAAGAGAGAGCTATATCAGGGTCCTTTCAGCAAAATCTTGCTGGCCTATGCAATAGTGTCTGCATTTGGTGGCTGATTATTTGATGGTGTGCAGTTTTCTTCTTGGTAATGGGTACTCGGGCATATGCTACCGAGAGCGTTATATCCAGTGGAGAAATCTATGCAAAGGGGGATGGGTTTTAAAGCCCAACCTTCGTTAATGCAATTTTGAAGTCTCTAGCCTACATTTGCTTCAGCCTTGCTTCTCTCATTTCCATGGCTGTGGCTAGCTGCTAAATTCCTTGACAATGAAGATCCTGCTTCTAGATCAGGCAGTTCATTCCTGATGACTGAGTAACCTCACACAGCAATGACCCTCAGCCATAAGATGAAGAAATTGGATGCAGTGTTCAGCTGTGCTCTGTACCCTAAGGTTTCCTGCATAGGGCAAGGGAAGGGTTAATTTATTTATTTACTTACACCTTTCTCAAGAGAAGCTGCATTTTTAGTTAGTATCTGTCTATCTATCTACCTATCTATCTGTGTATCTATCTATCTATCTATCTATCCATCCACCCATCTATTCATCCATCCATCTATTATGTAACACCCAGGACTTGCTTTGGAAAAAAATAGGTTGGATGACGTTTAAGTTGTCCAGGTTCAAAAGATTCACAAAGTTCTAATTCTGAGTTCATGCAGTTTTCATCATGCATGGCTTACTCCATGAATGCAGAGGGACTTAGTAGGTTTCGTTGGCAAAGATAATGAACGGGGACATTTGGGAATAATAACTGGTGGTTTGGTTTGAATGAGAAATGTCTCCCATAGGCTCCTATTATTTGAATAGCTGGTTCCCAGGTGGTAGTGCTGTTCGGGGAGGCTGGAGAACCTTTAGGAGGCACAGCCCTGTTGGAGGACACATGCCACTGGGGGGTAGGCTTTGAGGGTTTTTAGGCTCACCCCACTTCCTTCTGGATCTCTCTGCTTCCTATATGCAAATAGAGTGTGATTATCCCTTTTCCTGATCCAGCTCCTCTTTGTCATGCCCTTCCCAGCATTAAAGACTCTCTAGACTGTAAGCCAAAATAAGTCTTCCATAAATTGCTTTGGTCTTGATGTTTTATTATAGCAACAGAAAGGTAACTGATAGAATAACTAATATTTATTCCACACGTAATGTTTGCTACATGGATTATAATCACTTTTACATTTGTTTCTCAAAAGAGCCCCAAAAGGTAGGTTCTTTAAAAAAAAAATTGTTTGTTTGTGTGTGTGTGTGTGTGTGTGTGTGTGTGTGTGCCTGTGTTATTCTGCAGGTGCTCACAGAGGCCTGAGGAGGAGGTTGGAGTCCCTGGAACAAAAGTTACAGGCAGTTGTGAACTACCTGATGTGGGTGCTGGGAACTGGACCTGGTCCTCTTCGAGAACAGTAAGTGCTCTTTACTTCTGAGTCATCTCTCCACCTCCAAGGCTGACTTTCTTTAGAAAAGAAACTTTGGATCCATCAGATTTTTTTTTTTTTCTTTTGTGAGGATGTAGTTCCATGGGAGTGAAAACACAATATCTTTGAACTGTGTTACTGTTTACCTGGAGGCACTGGAGTTTTTAAGTAACTGTATATGTGCTCTTATGGAGTATAGGATCCTAATGCCTTAGAGTACATAACCAGGAAAGGATCACTGGGCAGTGGTAGGACAAGCTACCACCTGCCCTCCAGCAGTGTAGGATGGCTGCATTGTAAACAGCAACAGAACACTGCAGATGTAGCTGAATTTAGGTTCTATTGCCAAATTATATATATATGCACACACATATAGGAATTCGTAATAATATATGTCCGAAGAGTTTTCTTGTGCTTGATGTAATTTTGATTTTCTTCCTTTACTAAGGAGGCTGAGCAGGTTGTTATTTTTTCTCATCTGAAACTCTGAATACCTGAAAGGTCATGGTGTAATTCCTGGTGTGTCTCTGGCTTCTTCTATCAGGCTAGAATCACATTAAATGTTTGCTGAAATGAATGTGACTGAGATCAACGCCAGGTGCTTCCCTCAGCATCGGATTCAGGTGTTCCAGAAAGAAACTCCGTCTTGAATTTTTTTAGAAGTAGAAGCAGCTGTGTCCAGCCAGGGCCTGCCAGAAGAGAAATTGCCAGAAGAGAAATCGCAGCAATGATCGGGGTGTTCGTTTGCTATTGCAAAATTGGAGAGCTGATGAGATTTCAGAAATCAAAGAGGAGTGGTCACTGGATGAGATGGGTCCCATGATAGATTTGGATTTCCTTTCTTGCTTTTGTTGACAGTGTAATATGCTGACAACTATTATTTAATGTAGTTGAAATACTTGCTAGACTTCACCTGTAGAATATCTAGTCTTACCCTTTACTGTCTATCACCTGCACCAGTGATTTTATGTTCTTTGTGTTGGTATGTTTCATTGGGAATCTCTAGAAAAGAAAGGCACAGATTTTGCACAAACTCCTGGTAGATGCTTGTTGTAGTTTCGTTATATTTCTGGGATGAAAAACTCTGACCAAAAGCAACTTGAAGAGGAAAGGGCTTACTTGGTTTACACTTCCAGGTTGAGAGAAGTCAAGGCAGGGGACCATAGAGGAATGATACTTGTAGGCTCTTGGGCTCATGCTTATCTAGTTTTTTAATCACATTCCAGGAAACCCTGTCTAGGGAATGGTGCCACCCACAGTGGGCTGGGCTCTCCTACATTAATTAGTAATCAATACAGTTCCTCAAAGACATGCTCATAGAGTAATCTGATCTAGGCAATTCCTCAACTAACTCTCAGATGACTTGAGGCCATGCCAAATTGGCAATTAAGGCTGGCTAGGACAATTATAGACCACTTGAAGACATATGTCAATCATTTGTTTGTGTATGCCATTATTCATTCACCCACTCACCTTTCACTTAACACTCATTCATATATTTGTTTTTAACTGCTGAGGTACAGGTGCTATATCAGAGATTTATGAACAGTGCTCCATGTTCTCAAAGAGCTTAAAGTCTATGTGGGTAAATAAACCTTCTAATATATTGTTGTATGATGTTGAAGAGGTGGATAGAGATGTTGAGGTTGTACAAAGAAAGCAACTAAACTGGGGCTGGTCTGTGTGTGAGAGATCATGAAAGGTTTCATTGATAAGAGGAAGTACTTTTGACAGAACAACTTGATTGCTGTGTACACTCAGGTGTGTGTGTGTGTGTGTGTGTGTATGTGTGTGTATGAGTGGATGCAGGATATATGTGTGTATGATAGAAGCCTGGCCTCTGTGAATTGTGGGCAAGTGTTGGACCTCTGAACTACACTTCATGTCCTGTGTTGTGGTTTGAATGAGAATTGTCCCCTTAGGCTCATGTTTGAACATTTGGCCCTCAGTTGGTAAAATTATTTGGGAAGGATTAGGATAGCAGCCTCATTTATAATAGCCAGAAGCTGGAAACAACCCAGATGTCCTTCAACAGAGGAATGGATACAGAAAATGGGGTACATTTACATAATGGAGTACTACTCAGCTATTAAAAACAATGATTTCATGAAATTCTTAGGCAAATGGATGGAAGTAGAAAGTATCATCCTGAGTGAGGTAATCCAGTCACAAAAGAACACACATGATATGCACTCTCTGATAAGCGGATATTAGCCCAGAAGCTTTGAATACCCAAGATACACTTATCAGACCACATGAAGCTCAGAAAGAAGGAAGACCAAAGTGTGGGTGCTTTGGTCCTTCTTAGAAGGGGTAACAAAATACGGGAGCAAATATGGAGACAAAGTGTGGAGCAGAAACGGAAGGGAAGGCTATTCAGAGACTGCCTCACCCGGGGATCTATCCCATATACAGTCACAAAACCCAGACACTATAAGGGGTGCCAAGAAGTGCATGCTGAAAGGAGCCTGATATAGCTGTTTCCTGAGAGGCTCTGTCAGAGCCTGACAAATACAGAGGTGGATGCTCACAGCCAACCACTGGACTGAGCATGGGGTCCCCAGTAGAGGAGTTAGAGAAAGAACTGAGGAGCTGAAGGGGTTTGCAACCTCATAGGAAGAATAGTAGTATCAACCAACCAGACCACCCAGAGCTCACAGGGACTAAACCACAACTAAAGAGTACACATGGAGGGACCCATGGCTCCAGCCGCATATGTAGCAGAGGATGGCCTAGTCAGGCATCAGTGGAGGAGAGGCCCTTGGTCCTGTGAAAGCTTGATGCCCCAGTGTAGGGGAATGCCAGGGAGGGGAGGTGGGAGTGGGTGGATAGGTGGGTTGGGGAACACCCTCATAGAAGCAGGGGGAAAGGGGGATGGGATAGGGGGATTCCTGGGGTCAGGAACCAGGAAAGGGGATAACATTTGAAATGTAAAGAAAATATCTAATTAAAAAAAAAGAAGGTGTGGGTTTTTTTGGAGAGGCATGTTACTGGTTTTGAGATTTCAAAAGTCCTTACCTTTCCCCATTAGGTCTCTCTCCCCTGTCCTTGTGGATCAAGTATGAGTGCCCAGCTACTGCTTCAGAACCACGACTTCCTGGTCACTTCCCTGGTTTCTCCTATAATGGTCATGGACTCTAACCCTCTGCATGTGTGAGTCTCAAGTTAAACACTATTTTATAAGTTGTCCTGGTCATGGCATCTTAGCATAGCAATAGAAATATCACAAAATCATCTTGTTACTTAATGTAGACTTACTTCTTAAATTTTTGGCACTCCTTATTTGTGTTCGATAGTTTTATGTCAACTCGACACTAAAGTCATCTGAGAGTGGGGAACCTCCATTAAGAAATTGTTTCTATAAGACCGGGCTATAGGCAAGTCTGTAAGGAATTTTCTTAATTAGCCACTGATGAGGGAGGGTCTAGCCCATTGTGAGTGGTGCCATCCCTGAGTTGGTGGTCTGGAGTTCTATAGGAAAGCAAATTCAGCAAGCCATGAGGAGCAAGCCAGTAAGCATCACTCCTCCATGGCTTCTGTATCAACTCTTGCAGGAATTCTATACTATTTGAGTTCCTGTTCTCACTTCCTTCAATGAAGGACAGTGCTGTGGAAGTGAAGGCCAAATAAACCCTTGCCTCCCCATGTTTCTTTTGTTTCATCATAGCAATAGTAACTCTGTCTATCTATCTATCTATCCACCCATCTATCCATCATCTATCTATTGATCTGTCTATCTATCTATCTACCTCTGTGTGTATTTATGTATGTATAGGCACATGTATGTCTACATGGGCACATGTATGATCAGAAAATAACTAACAAAAGTTGGTTTTCTTCTTTTGCCATGTGGATCCTGGGAATCAAACTCAGGACATCAGACTTGGCAGTCAGAGGTCTTACCTGCTAAGCCTTCTTTCTGGCCCTTGTATAATTTCTAAGTGATGACTAAGAATTTTTGAAGACCATAAGTCTTTGGAAAGGTAATAATCATATTGAACATATTATTGCATTTATACTTTTTTGTGTATATAAACACACATACATTGTGTATAGATGGCCAAGTTCACAACTTCATCTACCTTCAAGTACATGTCAGTAACATTAAGTAAATCCAGTCGACCAAGACCTTTATTTCTGAAATGTTCTTATTGTTCCATATAGGAATTCTGTACCCGTTAAGCATAAGTGTCTATTTCTCCTACTCCCCAACTTCTGGAGACCTCTGTTATGTTTTCTGTCTCTATGAGTGAGCCTATTCTGGGCATCCCATATAGATAGCACCTTATTGTACTTGCTTTTTTGTGTTGGCTTACATTACTTAATGTAATGTTTTTGAGATTTATCCACATTACAGCATATATAAAATTTCATTTTTTAAATGGCTCTTTAATTACACACACACACAAACACACACACACACATATGTATAATCTTAACACTTAAGTCCCTTTATTGGCCATTATGAATAATGTTGCTGTAAACACTGGTGCACAAGTATCTATTTAAGTTCCTTTAAAACTTTAGAGTATGCATGTCTGAAAGTACAATTGCTAGATGGTAAGGTATTTATTTTTGTATTGCTGTAACATAATACCAGAGGCAATTAAATTCTAAAGATAACATGTTACTTTTGGATTATTATTCTGGAGGTTGTAATACAAGATTAATTTCTTCATTGCTTTGGACAATTGGCTAGGGTGGTCCACACTGATGGGGATATAAAGTGGTGCAAATGGCTTACGTCATGATTCAGGAAGCAGAGAGAAAAGAAGACATTACGAGTGCCATGTCCCCTGTAAGGAAACGACTCCAGTAATTTAAAGACATTGTAAACTCACATCCTAAAGGTTCACAGCTCCTCCCAACAGGCCATTCTGGGGACCAGAAATACTTATCAGTGGGGAGGGGCACTCATCTGAACCACAGGATAACCTTTTCCTTTTTTTATGATAAGAATGTGTAACACATGGTTTATCTTCTTAACAATTTTAAGTGACAACATGGTGTCATTAGCCCTAAGCATAACCCCATTCAGCATATTACTAGAACTTACTCATTATATGACTGAAATTTCATATCACTTAGCAGGGACTTCCTCTTCCCTTCTCCCTCTATCCCTTGGCAACTCACAGAGCTATTTTTAGATATTACATGCTAAGGAGAAACGTAGTCTGATTGGCTTATTTCACTTAGTAGAATGTCTTTCATATATGTATTGGGATTTCCATAATTAAGGAGATTTTTTGATACCACCTATCATATTTTTGCATTTAATCGTTACTGGAGCATTTCATGTCATGTCTAAGAAACCACTGCAAAGGTCAATGTTGCGATGATGTCCCCTTATGTTTTCTTCTATGGGTATTTTAGTACCAGGCCTTGGGTTTAAGTATTTACTCTATTTTGAGTCCATCTTTCTGGATGATAGAGCATTAACTCTTATTTTTATTTTGAATGTGGTAATCACTTCCCCAACATAACTGAGAATCCTCACAGATATGAGCCAGTGGTTGCCCCAAATGTGGAGACACTATCCTTCCTTATTATATATTACTCATATTTCTATTGGCTATCCTTCAGATATGCTAATTTTACATACTTTAAAAACATTTGTATATCTATATATTACAATACAGCCCTGGGTGGCTAGAGTAATGCCAAAAAGCATAAGGGCTTGAGTTTGATCCCAAAAGCCCATGTTAAAAACCTCAGTGTGGTGGTGGACACCAGGGCTGGTGCAGAGGCTGGTAGATTCCTACATCTTTGCTGTTCAGTCAGCCTAGCCTATTTCGGAAGTTCAAGGCTAGTGGGAGACTCAGTCTCAAACAAAGGTGAATGGCTTTTGACAAATGATACCCAAGTTTCTTGTTTCCATACACACACACACACACACACACACACACTATGTAGGATTCACAGACAGTAAAAAAACAATTTTTTGAATATATTTTCTAATTGGTAATTTTAGATTACTTATTAACCCATTACTGCTTAATTATGATTATTTTTATTTTGTTTTGTTTGTTTTTTCTTTTTGTTTTTTGTTTTTTTGGTTTTTGAGACAGGGTTTCTCTGTATAGCCCTGGCTGACCTGGAACTCACTCTGGAGACCAGGCTGGCCTTGAACTCAGAAATCCGCCTGCCTCTGCCTCCCAAGTGCTGGGATTAAAGGCATGTGCCACCACTGCCTGGCGACTATTTTTATTTTAACTTTATAATATTATTATTCCTCTGTTTTGGTAATCACGTGGCAGAGTGTTCCCTAAATATGAACATGATCAGAACTTCTTGAAGAGCTGTTCAAGCAGATAGCTGGGGTTCATCCTAGAATTTCTGGTTCAGTGGATCTGAGGCATGAGCCAACATCGTCATCTCAAACAAGTTCTCATTCCCAGGTGATGGCCCAACTGTTATTGCTCTTGGAGTCATATTTTGGGGACTACTGACTTGTATACTGGGGGTCCCTATAAGATTGTATTTTAACGTCTCCTTTAAAATATAACAAAGATATGAAGAGTAATACAATTAATTTTTGTCAAAGCAGACATTACATTATTCTGTACCTTTTTTTTGGTACAAAGTTTCAATTTGTATATTTTATAATCAATAATTGTCTAGTTCTATAATATTTTTATGGTCCCTCCAACTCCCAAACCTAATCACTGTGCTTTTTCTTTTCTATTTTTTTTTAACAGAAGCATACCAAACAGCATCCTAATTGTGTGTCTGAACTAGAATTTAATCAGTCACAACCAATCGATAAGACATAAGTTGTTAGCTTCGCTGCTCCCCCTTCCACTCTCTCCCTTCCTCCTCCCTTCCCTTCCTCTTTACAGATTCTTTACACACTTTTGCTACGTTGTAGTCCAGGCCCTTTCAAAGTCACCATTTTCCAGCCTCAGCGTTCTAAGTGCTGGGATTACAGGTGTGTGGCCGCCCTACCTGGTCATATCTGTTTTTAATCTATGTACAAAATTTTGGTGAGTATTTCTCTGCACTGGAGTTCAGACTTCTGGTGGTGTTTTAGGATTCCCAGAGTGTTTCCTAAGCTTGAGTCTTATATGAGCTCTTGGCTTTATTGGTCTTAGTATAGCCCAAACACAGAATTTTAAAAAAGTGATCCTAATATGTAGCCCAGGGTAGGAATAACTGCTCTGCATGTATCTGGGACCTATTGTGTGGGATCTGGACTAGTCCATGACATTGCCTTGAGATCGGATGCTGAGAGGGTTCACCATTGTCTCTTTTCAAGAGTTATGTGGAAATTCCTCTTCCAGAAGACTAGGTGTACACTGTTGATAGCATAATAGCCATGGCAAGAGGCCCAGATACACAGAGAGAGAGAGAGAGAGAGAGAGAGAGAGAGAGAGAGAGAAAGAGAGAGAGAGAGAGAGAAAGAGAGAGGGAGAGGGAGAGAGAGAGAGAGAGAACAGTAAAAAGACAAGCATCATCAGAGCGATCACGATGGAGGCTCGGTCCTTATCTTTCCCATACGCACTGTACTGGCTGTTTTCATTATTTAACTTCTGGCATTGAAAAAAAATTATCATTGAAACATTAATCGAGATTAATAAAGCATCTATGTTCAATTAAATAAATAATGAGAATCAACTCTAATCATTTTAATCAACAGTGTTCAATTGCAGATGGTACCTTCTAGACCTGAAAATGACTGACAAGTTGCAGATGCAGAGAGGAGCCTCAGAGACTAAGGTGATGATATTCAGGATACAAAAGAGCTCATGTAGTTCTGGCAGATCAGGTCTGGTTAGTTCCTTGGTCTGATCCAGTCTGCCAAACACATATTTTTCAAACATGTAGCCCAGGCTGGCCTCATTATGTAGCCAAGAACGACCTTGAACTTTGGGTCCTCCTATATATTCAAACAAGTACTTCCTTTCCACCCTCTAAGTGTTGGACTTGGAAGCCTGTGTTACCACATCCAGCTTGCCAACAAATGGACTCAAAGGGTTGCTATGTGTCTCCTACCCTCTTAATGCTGCATGTTTGCTGGTAGCTCTTTCACTTGAATGATTGTTTCTTCTTCTTCTTCCTCTTCTTCTTCCTCCACTTCTTCTTCTTCTTTTTCTTCTCCTCCTCCCTCCTCCTCCTCCTCCT
>NC_034603.1:11831375-11849330 GCF_900095145.1 Mus pahari | reverse complement strand
TCTTCTTCTTCTTCTTCTTCTTCTTCTTCTTCTTCTTCTTCTTCTTCTTCTTCTTTCCAAATAATTGCCTTTGCTGAAGAATACTGGCTATGGGAGGGACTGTAGCCATCCCAGACGCCACTCAACCCAATTTATATACAGGGAAACCAAACATAGACAAAGTGACTTGACCATGGCTACCTAGCTATTGGGTTTGGGGGTTTAGGAAAGAATTTAGGGAGGGACTGGCTTCAAGGCTTTCCTACCTTTCTGAAGAAGCTTGGCACTGCTCTCTTTGAGTCTTAGATTTCTTCATCTGCAAAATGGGAGCAAGCTGAATTAAAATGTCATTATCCGTGTGATGGACAGGTTTATGTCAACTTGACATAAGCTAGAGTCATCTGAAAGGAGGGAACCTCAATTAAGAAAATGCTTTCATAAAATGGGACTGCAGGCAAGCCTCTAGGGTATTTTTTAATTAGTGATCGATGGGAAAGGTTATAGTCTGTTGTAGGATGTGCTAACCCTGGGCTGGTGGTCCTTGTTTCTGTAAGAAATCAGGCTGAGCAAGCCATGGGGAGCAAGCCAGTAAGCAGTGCCCCTCCATGAACTCTGCATCTCTTGCCTTCAGGTTCCTGCCATATTTAAATCCCTGTCCTGACTTCAATGGATGATGAATATTGATGTGGAAGCATAAACAAAATTAACCCTTTCCTCTCAACCTGCTTTTGGTCATAGTATTTTATCATAGCATTAGTTAACTCTAACTAAGACAATACAGAAGAAAATAAATATTTACTAATGATTTCATTTGAATCCTGATTTGAAGGAGTTGCTAAGGTACGTTTGACTCATAAAAAATTTGAGAAATGAAGATTTATGTAGTTAATTAGTCAAAGGAATACAGTGTTAAACTTGACTACATATACATCACCAGCTCAGGTCTTATAGGGCAAAAAATTGTAACCTTTGGGACAGAAATTTGCTAGTTAGAACATTATTTTCACATCTGTTCTCTGATCAAATAGTGAATGGCAAACATCAATCAAAGTCTGAGGTAATTAAATAATGTTCTAATGAATCTGTTGAACAATGATATTGAATGGGCATATACATCATGTACCTTGTTTTATTACAAACTTTAGACAATTTTTCTTTTTTAAAAATTTTTTATTAGATATTTTCTTCATTTACATTTTAGACAATTTTTCTTAGTAAGTGTTAGCATGATAATGAAAAAAAATCTGCCTTTGGTGGTCCTCAAATGTTGCTATTTTGCCCCATGATACACTGCTGGATATTTTGGTGGGTCTTAATTGTTTGAGTATCCATCCTACGTTCCAGGTCTATGTGCTCAGCACAGGAGAAATATGTCCTAGGACATCTCCGTCTAATCTGTTAGTGACAACTAGACAAACTGAAGAACATTTGACAGCCAAGGTCCAGGAAAAGCCAAAGGAGACAGATTCTTGTTATTTTGGCCAAGAAAGCATGGACATCAATCAATAATTAGGGTTTTCAAAGTAGAAGGCTTAGTGAACTGAGGGCAGAGCTGGTCAATGGCAGACCTGGTCAATGGCAGACCTCTTTCTTAGGAATGGAGAAGGGGCAGCACTATGAAGCACCTTTCTGTCACACACACACACACACACACACACACACACACACACACACACACACATCCCAATGACTCTCTCATTTTAGGCATTGACCATGAAGTCTGGTCAGGAATGAATCAGTTCTCTTGGACTTTCCAATTTCTGAATTTGCCTCTGCATTTCAAACTGTTCAGCGATTTGTTTAAGAACTAGGCCATAGGGACTGTTTTGTCAGTGTTTAGGAACACTCAGCTTATTTGTGTCCTCCACAGCTCATGCTAAACTGTGTCCACTGTCTCATATACCTGCAAGGACAGTGTAGGGAGAGTGCTATAAGCTGGCTCTATCACTGGGTGGTCTCCAGCCATGTTACAAAGCATTTGGGTAATGCTTTCCCTGAGCCTTTGACCTTGTTAGGTAGCTCTCACCCCCGGACACAGTGTATTTCACTCCATCAAGGAGCCCCACGTTCATACTGAGGGATACATGATTGACAGATTTTAATTGACTGGTCATGCTAGAAATAATTTTTAAGGAGTATTTTTAATAAGAAAAGTTTGTGTTCATAACGAAAGACTTAGAAATGAGAGCAATTTATTAAGAAGAAAGTAAAATTACTGGGTATACCATTATCTAGAGATAACAAATATTACTTGCTGTGCTCGCTTTCAGAGATTCTTAAACATGCTAAAAATCTACTGTTTTATAATTGTGGTCAAAGCCAGCTTCAGTGGCGAGACTTCATATATCAATTAGGGAATTGGAAAGATGGTGTTGGGAGTTGGGGATGTTGGTGAGCAGTCAGTACATGGATGGAAACTGCAGTCAGAGCCCATGAACAAATGCCCTGGAAGCACTTCCATCCAAGGAAACAATCCTCTAGCTGAATGCTAGGTGAGGGGACATGGTCTTTTAAGAGAGAAGGTTTTTGGAGACATACTGCTATGTGTGGGGAAAGCAGGTGATGTGAGGCATGGGTTCTCCCTCCACCTTGGAAATGAAGCTTATCCAGATGGCCCTAACAGTGCATACTTCCGCTGTCTGTCCACTACCCAACCTGTGTCAATTTCCTTGCCTCTCTCCTAAGAAACACATTCTGAGTTTGATGCTGGAGATAGATGAGGTGATGACGTGTATGCTTTACAAGCACAGGGATCTGAGTTTAACCCCTTGGACTAAGTAGTAAGCTGGGTGTGGTGATCTATACTTGTGATCCCAACCCTAGGGAGGTGAAGTGTCCCTGAGGATATTTGGAGTTCCAGATCAGTGAAAGACAGTATGTCAGTTAAGAGTGGACAGTGACTGACAAATAACACCAAATATTGTCCTTCAGCCTCTGCTGGTGTGCTTGTACACACACACACACACACACACACACACCCCAAAACATGCTAGAAGACCCCAAAACAAAACCACAAACCGTCCTGACCCTGACCACATGTTGTCTGTACAGTTAAGGCCTGTAGCAATGGAATTTGAATTGGCCATTGTTACTGGAGTCAGGCAGAGACTCAGAGGCCAATGAAGAAGCTTGAGCTTTAAAATGGAGGAAGGGAAAAACTTCCAGTGTGCTCTGGCTGGAGGCAGGCTCACTGGGAGCAACATTCTGAAATGACTGGTGAAACTGCTAATTCAGCTCTCCCTCTTGGATGTAGTGTATACCTGTAAGTTCACCACGGTGCATCCCGTTTTTGGTGCATTGTTACAGGATTTTTATTTGCCTCCCTGGCCAGTTCACCTCTCTAGCAAACAGTGGTCCCATAGTCTTAGTTTCTGCAAGTTTAGCTTTCTGGACACTGAAGACAATGAGTTTGTTTGCTTGGCTGTCTATAGACTTGTACATTAGAATTCTATTTTTTTTTATATGGGTTTGATATATGCATATTCGTGCTGCATTTGAGGTTTAACAGTATCCTTTGGTGAACATGGGTACTAATGAGATCATGAAGTGGCCGCTATTGTAGTCATTCCCATTTACCTGAAGAGATCTGAAGATCAGTGAGGATGTAAATCAGCAAGGATCCACAGCAAGAAGAGGCTGGCTTCAAATCTTGACAGTTACGTTCTACAAATCACTCCCTTATACTCTCTCTCAGGTTCTCAGAGACAGAGCCCACCCTGTCTTTGACCACATGTTAGAAGCTAAGAACTTAAAAATGGTACTTTGTTGTTGACCTACAAAAGACTTGCACTGGGTCAAGCCAGTGATCATTTCAGCATGGAGGTGTAAGGGGCTCATGGGCCCCATGCATAACTAAGACCTATTGACAATAGATAATTTTCTTCAAGGATGCTTTGACCCTGATAGGTTGGCTATACTCCAGTGGATAGCCTCACACCTCTGTGTATATGGACAGCACACCATTGACTCAGTAGATTGTAAATGCAAAAAGACAACATGGAGTTGGTAGGGTGTGTGTGTGAGTGGGTGGGGTAGTTCTGGGAGGAGGTAGGGGGATGTTTTAGTTAGGATTACAGTTGTTGAGATGAAATACCATGACCAAAGCAGCTTGGAGAAGCAAGGATTTTTGGCTTACATGTCCATATTACTGTTCATCATTGAAGGAAGTCAAGGCAGGATTCAAACAAGGTTATGAACCTGGAGGCAGGAGCTGATGTAGAAGCTACAGAGAGGTGCTGCTTTTTGGCTTGCTTCCCATGTTTTGCTCAGCTTGCTTTCTTATAAAACCCAGTACCTCCTACCAAGTGGTGGCCCCAACCACAATGGACCAGCTCCTCCCTCATCAATCACTAATTAAGAAAATACCCTATGGGCTTGCCTACAGCCTGATCATATAGAGAAGCATTTTCTCAATTAAAGATCCCTCTTCCAGGGACTCAAGCTTCTATCAAGTTGACATGAAACTAGTCAGCACAGGGAAGAACAGGGAGTGAGAATAATCAAAATGCACATATGAAATTCTCAAAGAACTAGTAAACATACTACATTTAAAGAATGGGCCCCTTTCTCCTACTGGGTTGCCTCATCTAGCCTTGATATGAGGGTTTGTGCCTAGCCTTATTGTAACTTTTTATACAGTGTTCAGTTGATACTTATAGTAACTTGTTATTCAGTGTTCAGTTGATATCCCTAGGAGTCCTGCTCTTTTCTGAAGAACAACAGAGGGGGAGTGGATGGAGGGTAAGGGGAGGTTGCAGGGAAGGGAGGAGTGGAGGGACAGGAAACTGCAGTAGGCATGTAATGTATGAGGGAAGATTAGAAAAAGGACCTTTCTATTAGCCAAATTTGCCCTATTGAATCTCTTCCTGAAGAAGTTGGTCCTTTCTGTAAGACTTTAAAAAATTGTCTTGGAGGACCTTGAATCCTCTTGATTTTGTTCATCTATCTCACTTCCCCTTTAAATTCTCAAATGGGCAGAAAGATACAGAGGATAGAGTCTGGAACAGATGGTGCCGGGACATCCTTGGATACCTGCTCAAGAGTCCTGCTGCCCAGATCTGGCTGGTGGCTGCCCTGCTTAGTGGGCTAAAGACCTTGAGCTGATATCTCATGCCACCTCAGTGTCAATTTCCATTGCCTCTTCAGTATGCCCCAATGACGCTAAAATACTGCCTAGTCTGTGAGTGGGGTGATTGCAGTATAGACAGAAATCATTTATGTGATTCTGGGGCAGATGGTAAGTGCTCTATGTAAATTAGAATGCAAATTCCTTCCAAGTTTTCTCCCCCCCCCCTTTTTTTTCCTCCTGTGGCTCTGGCAACATGGAATGGAGGAATTTGAATTGCTGTAAGTTTGAGCTGGAAAAAAAAAAAATCATACCTACTACCTCCTTTCAAACACTGTCTTGGGAAAAGCGAAGTTAAAGTTGATAAAAACGTGGCCTTCTTCATTCCCTCCTGCCTCCCTGCATACTTGCCAGCCCACACTGTTCACCTAGATTGTCTAATAATCATGGGAGAAAAAGTCTGAGTATCTTTTTTTTTCCCCCCTGATTTAGTTGAACAATTGCTCTTTGTGAATCCAGATAAACACATAATACATTAAGAGCTTCAAGTCCTATTTTATGTTTCTTCTCTGGGTCACTCTCCTTGGAATCAGTTCTTGGAATCGGTAGACACTGGATGAATAGGCTGTGGAGGAGCAGCGTGGGGATGCTTAGCCTTTTGTTGGCTGAAATAATAGCATAGCAAGAGGCTTATCCTTCTTGGGTAGAAAGCACAATGGAATATTTTAATAGTCAATTTAACAAAAGAAAAGAGATTTACATCCCAACACAGTTCATTTTCTGTCTCTATGGTATCATCCCATAATCAGGGAAGCTAGGGAATTCAGCACAAAGGTGGCAGAAGAGTGGCTCAGTGGTACTGGAGAGGCTGGAACTCTTGAGCAGTCACAGGGGAGAGTCTCAGGCATCCTGCAGGACAGCAGATGAGGGTGCTTAGCAGAGAGAAGGGGGAAGGATGGGTCTTCCTAATGACCTGGAGAAAGAAGCAAAGTTGATGGCTGAGGTTGGGCTCAGTGCTTGAGGTCTGAAGACTCAGGAAAAGGTGTGGAGGAAGCATCCAGTGGGAGAGGATGTGAAGGACTCACATTAGTTGTGGTCAAGACTGCAATGGCTGGCTTAGCCTGGTTTAAACTTTTCCTCAGCCACTTATAGCTCTTGGTACAGATGCAGAACAAAGGGAGTCTTGGTTTTAACTCCAAAGGTATGGGTTAGCCAGGTGAGGCAAGAAGTGAGAGGAAACAATGACAAGGGCCAGGAAATCTGATCCAAGGACAACCAGTGAGGACATGTCCTTGGGGAGGATGAAGAGGGGTGGAGGCTAAGGTTATTGGAGATAAGGCAGGGGATGGAATGAGCAGGTTATTGGAAATGTCACTCAAGCAATTCTTGAAGTCACTAATAATCAAGACAAAAATGGGCTGGAGACAGTGATGGTGAGTCAAGAACTAACTGGTCCAGGATGGAAGGTTCAACACTGGGATGCTGGTGAAGAGGGTGGTAGACTGTGCAATTGGATACCAGGATATTCAAAGGTGCAGGAGGGGAAGGGGGAAGATGGTTTGGAACAGCGAGAAGGATACTAGGTCATCTCTCCAGCTGCAGGCTAGGAGAGAATACAGTCTTCACTTGAAGGATCTTCTCAGGGGAGCATTGGGGCCTCTTCAAATGGCTCCTTCATAACAGTCATAGAATAGGCCAAATGTATTGGGGATGATGTACAAGGTCATCAAAATGAGTAGTGAATGCACACATTGCTAGAGAAGGGCTCCGGGGAGGCAACTGTGGGGAGGAGGTGAAAGGTGGCCCAAGTTTTAACAAATGGCTGGAAGCCACCCTTGGAGACAGGGAGGAAGGAAGGTGAGAAGTTATGGGAAGACAGGTAGCCATGTGGCTGGATTTGGAGTACCGGAAATCAACTGAGAAAGCCAGAAGAGGGAGGAACGGAGGTGGTGCTCTCATCCTGGAGCGCCTTTCAGTGTCACTTTTGGAATTTGAAGTTTTCTTGAAGTGACTGAGTCACTGAACAAGCATAAGCAGAAAGTGAATTGGCTACAAGACTTGTGCTTTGTTAGTCGTGTGCCCATGACTGCACATTTGTGTTGGTTTGTATGGTGCCATGTGTTAGCGTCGTCCAAGTGGTTCCATCTCTGATCGCTTTGTTTGGAGCATTAGCCTCTTGGAGATTACATCTTTAAGAATATAGATCTGGCTGGGCGTGGTAACACACACCTTTAATTCCAGCGCTTGGGAGGCAGAGGCAGTCGAATTTCTGAGTTCAAGGCCAGCCTGGTCTACAGAGTGAGTTCCAGGACAGCCAGGGCTACACAGAGAAACCCAGTCTTGAAAAACAAAACAAACAAACAAACAAACAAACAAACAAAAAAAGCCAAACCAAACCAACCCCCAAAAGAATATAGATCTGATTTTGACTTCCCATTGTAGCTTAGCACTTTATAGTCTGTGATTAATGTCTTACACTTCCTGACCTATCAGTAAAATGGGAATAATAGTCCCTAGCTGAAGTTTCCTTCAGGGACTGCACAATTTTTAGTCTCATGCTTGGTGAAATGACTCACAGGGATACAGTAACTGTTCATTGTAGTCTCTCTGGTGATCTCTATGTTGGGTTATTTCTCTTTAGAATGTTGTTTATTTATATTTTTTAATGTACATGGCTGTTTTGCCTGCATGTTAGTCTGTGTACCACATGTGAGCAGTGCCTGCAGAGGCCAGAAGAGTGTGTGGGGTCCGTGATTTCGAGTCACTTTGTGGGTGCTGAGAATGGAAGGACATCCTGTGCTGTTAACCACAGAACCACCATGTCCCCCAGGCCATTTGCATTATTCCTTGTGGCTTGCATGTGTATTGAAATCACCTGATTCCATTTATTATTGGGACAAGCTTTTGCTATGCTACCCAGTTGAGATTACCCTGCCTCGGCTGGTCTTCTGAGTGCCCAGTAACAGACCCATACCACTGTGCTTAACTGCTTGCTCTAGTTATGACACTCATATCTGCAGGGATTCTAGTGGATTTGATTAAGGGTGTGGCCTGGGTTATTTCTATGAGATTCAAAGATGATTCTTACATGTAATGAATGTCAGGCTGGTACTGAGCTCATGGTGTTAGGGAATAACCAGTGGCATTGGTATCAGCTGGGATTCACTAAAATGCAAATCCTCCCTGATGGACTGAGTAAGAAGCTTGAGGGCTTGGGGCCATCAGTGCGTGCTCTAAGGAGCTTTCTGGTGGCTGTAGTTTATATCAGCTTTAAAACAACTGGTGTAGGGTGAAGAGGTCAGAGCAGTCACTTTGGCCTTTGATGTCTTTTCCTTCAGAACTGGTAGGTGTGTTCCATGTCCCTATTCTTTTTAATCCCCAAGAGGACTGTACAAGTTGAACTACATCTAGCCTGATTTCAGTTGTCTTTATGGTTCAGCAGGTACATTCTTGCAGTCCTGGCGCTCAGGAGGCTGAGTTCAAGGCCAGTCTGAGGTATGAAGTAAGTTTTAGGGTAACCTGGACTAGGTTGAGGTCCTGCTTCAAAAACAAATTCTATGGTGTACATGTACTGTATTTTCTAGATCCGTTTCTTACCAATTTATTGTGTGATCCATTTATCTGTTGTAAACATCTAGGCTAGATCCGTTTCTTACCAATTTATTGTGTGTAGGACAGCAATGAAAGCAAGTGTGTAAGCTTCTCTGACATGCTGACTTAAAGGCCATTGTGTATATGTCCTGCAGAGGATAGCTGGGTCATACGACAGCTCTATTTTAAGTTTTTGAGGAACTTCTATACCTGCATGCTTTTCTAGTTTCAGAGGGCTCTCTCTCTCTCTCTCTCTCTCCTTCTCTCTCTCTTTCTCTCTCTCTCTCTCTCTCTCTCTCTGTGGTATATGTATACTTAGTGTTTATTCTCCTTACAGATTGGAATATTGTTTTGTTATTTTGTTTTTTTTTTCTGTCTTATGCTATGATACGGTCTTGGACTGTCTCTTATCTGATAACAGCTATTTAATTCTAAATACCTCTTGTGTTTGGATGCTGATTTCTTTCTCCATATTTGAGATATTTTGTTCTCTAATTTATTGAATAATATATTCTCTTTGTACTTTTTAAAAATTCTTAGTTCCTTTTGTTTTCTGGACTCTTTGCTTTTGTTTTTTGATTTTATCTCAGGTCTCTTGGACATTACAGTCATGTTTACTGAGTTTTTTTAAAGTTTTTTTTTGGGGGGGGGTTGAGACAGGATTTTTCTGTGTATCCCTGGCTGTCCTGGAACTCACTCTGTAGACCAGGCTGGCCTCAAACTCAGAAATCTGCCTGCCTCTGCCTCCCAAGTGCTGGGATTAAAGGTGTGTGTCACCACTGCCCGGCTTACTGAGTTTTATTTATCAGTGTTTGTGTGTAGTATTTCCTCAGCCGTGTCCTCTATCTCTGATACTTTTCCTTTGGTCTGGCTGAATCTATTGATTATGTTTTGTTGTTTTTATTTGACATAGGGGATTATTTTTTATTTCCAACATTTAAAAATGTTTCTCACTGGGGCTGACGATGCTCCTTCCAAGAGCCAAATACTGTCTAACAGGAACCCCAACACCAGGCATGAGAAGCTCTCTTTTTGAGCCCTTGATAATGGTCATCCAGGAAATGCCCAAAACATTACAGGCTATTGCTGTTGGCCCTGGCTGTCCCCTGGAAGTGGAAGGTAAGTCCTCACTGCTGAAGACACCACACTTTAGATTGCTGGGATGGAACTGACGGGAAAGCCTCCTTCCTGAGAACCAGTTTTCATGGCATCAGAAGGAAGGAAGCAACCAACCGTCTTGCCCAGCTATGACACCTATGAACAACAACAACAACAACAACAACAACAACAACAACAACAACAACGACCAGTGCACACAGATGGCTTTGCAAGTCTTTGGGCTCGGCAGGGTACCTCACTCCTCTGACTCCCCAGGTTATAGTCCCAAGGGTGTTTAATGAATGTTCCAGCTGGAAAGGTTTCTTCCACACGAGTCACTCACTGGTGAGAACAACCACAAACTGAGCTCTGTAGATCTTAGGGGGTCCCACTCTGAAGATCTCCTAAGGTCTAGTCACCCTATTGTGGGGATGCACTTTAAAATTCCTGGCACCCGCATCAGTGAATGGCAGACAGGTGTGTTCAGAGGTCCTCCCCCCTCCCCCCCACTGACCTCAGTTTCAACAATATTGAACTTCAGTGCTATTCATTAGTTGATGGCATTTACTCCTGGGTATCGATGGTGCGGGTCACCATTCCCTTTGCGTTGGTTGCCCGAGCAGAACCTCTTGTGCTCCTCAGCTTGTCAACATCTGTGCTATCGCTTACCATGGAGTTGTAAGGGATTAAATTCAGGTTCCTGAGTCATGGTCATTCTTATTGTCAGGCCCCTCCCTCAGCTATTTCAGTTTTAAATACTAGGCTCCCATGCAAGATGGTACCTGGCATTGCCTTCTGAGTCATACAGTGTGACAAAATTGAAATCATTTCCACTTGCTGATATGTCCCTCCGAGGAATAGGGTCTCGCCAAACCCCATGACTTGACTTGAGGCTTGTGAGGCCATGGATCGTCTTGACGGTAGGATTCTGTCTCTTTATAGGGTTGCCGGGCTTTCCTGTTGAGGAGGCCTCCTCTCTCTAACCCCCCTCTAGGAACTGTGTCGCTGGAGCTGCCTTTGGTTTGGGTTCTTTCTTTCTGGTGCATCAGTCACCATTTCTTGTCACTTTCCCACTGTTCCCTCATTGTCTTTGTGAATTTCTCAAGTCTGCCCTTCCCTTTCTGAAACTGTAATTTCTTTCTCAGATTTTGTTGTGTCACACTGTCTGCTACCTCACGCAGAATTGTGCTAATGATATTTGTTACTGACAATTACTAAGCTTCATTTCCTGCTCTGGGAATATCGATTCTCATCTGAGGCAATATGAGCAGATGAGTGTCCGATTCTGGGAACTCTCCGGAGGTGTTGGGGGTGTATTGTCTTCCCACAGGTAGAGTTCCTGTAATGACAGCCCACTTCTAGGCTCAGAACACATCTGCCTCTCTGTCTCCAGAAACAGTCATTGCTGGGACTGGAGAGATGAATTAGTGGCTAAGAGCACTTGTTGCTGTATCTCCAGGGCATCTGATACCCTCTAAGGCAGGCACACACACACACACACACACACACACACACACACACACACACGTCAAAAAAATAAAGTACTCACTGCTATGCTCTTCCCATGCTCTCCCATGGTTCCACTGATGTTGCTACTGATGTTGCCTTGTACTAGGCCTGAATCTTCATGGGATAAAAGATCTTGGAGAAGCCCATGACTATTTTAATTGAATTACTTCATTCAGTGCTGGGCTTCAGGAGTAGCCTGTAGGATATTAGCTCTGAATGAATTGCTTTAGAAAAAAAAAAAAATCAGGCAGCATGAATTGTGGGTTTAATCCTCAGGGGATATATAAATGGAATTCCTTTCCAATTCCTTTTTATTTTCCTGTATTAGTTGGTAAACACGCTTTTATAGAATCCTTCTTTCCTCAGCTAATGCTTTCTAGTTGATTTAAGAAGAAATAAAAGTTTAACAAGACCTTTAAACTTTTATTGCTTGGTTTTAAATTTTATTTTCTTGGTTTTTAGGTCGGAAGGGATGATAGACATCATCTCATCTAATCCTTCATGTGCTTCATCTGGTACGGGCCAAAGTTCGGAGGAGGGGAAAATCCTGCCTAAGGCTCTACAACTTCACCCTCATAAGATCTTAGCTTGGAAAAGACATTCCACATCTGGACAGGAGTTGAGAACTACACAGATGTGTCATGGAAAGGTTCAAGGAAGCAGATCAGGGAAGTGGCAAGGATAGAGGTCTGTGCTCCAACTGGAGTAGTGTTAAGGGAAATGTGTACACCAACTAGGGTGGTGTTCAGGGAGGTGCTATGTACTCCAACTAGGGTCTATCTGGAAGAAGGAAAGGATGAAGCTTAGTGACAGCCAAAGGGAGGATTTGGATCCCAGGAAGAGATTTCCCACAGTTCTGACAACTTGTCAAGCCACCATACAGAAGAGACTAGAACTAAGACAGGTCAGTGATGGGCAGAGCCACACCTTGACCAGTACTTCAAAGCTTTGAATATCTCTTTCCCAGTATTTAAAGGTAAATCTTACATCAGTATGGGAAAGATGGTCTTGGGGAAGGTCCCCAGACCACCTCATTTTTTTACCTCTTCTGAATGATAATACTAGTATGATTTGCAGTATGAATTATATGCTAGTGGTTATGGGTGAACTTCTGACCTTGTAGAGAGTTCTTCATGATGTGCATTCAGGGACACAACTGAGTGTTTTGAAAGTTGGAAGGTCAAATTTCCCTAGATCAGGTCTGATTAACAATACTCTCTGATCTCTTGATAAGATCTTAAACAGAATGCACTTAAATGGTTAAAAATGTGGAAGGTCAACGATAGGAGGTTTGATTAACAACACTAAGAGTAACTCTGGGAATATTAGCGTCCGTTATTTTAGTGGACTCTTAAAGTGTGTATGAGCATCTATTAGGTCAGCATGGTGCAATAGATGCTAAATACGTTGGTAGTTAGATAGGAATCATCCCACTTGAATGAGCAAGCAGGCTCAGGCTTTGCTGTGATATCAAGCTAGCTTAATTTCATCAAGGTCTCGTCCCCCATTGTTCTGTAGTTTGGTTGGATGGGTCCTCTGCTGCTTTTGTCTGGGCTCACTCTTGTAGATGACAGAGAGCATCTGGAGTTGAAGAGGGCAGCCATCTTCATGTGTGTATTTGGCAGTTGATACTAAGTATGCACTGTGAGCTTCTTTGCTTCTGGATCATGTGGCTTCCCATCTTCCAGCAGGTGAAGAAAAGCATTCCCAGACAGGTGCAGGCTCTGGAACTTGAGTGACATTAATTTACCCCTTACATTCACAAGTCGGAGCAAGTTATAAGATCATATCAGATTTAGAGATTGGGGCAGGGCGCTGGGCAGCAGGAGGAATTTCCTCCATAGCAGAGTCTGCAAAGAATTTGGAGACATATTAATCTGCTGAGATCCCTATGAGTAAATCTTTAGTAGCCTTTGGTTGTGAACCATAGTTTCTACAGCACATTTACATTTGCTCCCAAGAGACAGGCATCTGGGAGAGGCTTTGGGCACCTGGTACATCTGTTGAGTCCTGAGTCTCTGTGGTTTGGAGGTAGCATTGTCTGTGTTCTGCATATAAAAATAACTGTATAAACCAAGAAACTAACAGCATGTCTTTTCATTCTTAGAGAACCAGTGTGCCCACCTGTGGCTTAATTTTAGAGATCTGTTTAGATTTCACTCTCTGAATTGTTTACAGAAATCCAGGGCTAGGAATATGCCCTTTAAAAATGACGAGTTTTCTATAAAGGTCATGAGGCTCTCAAGCATTTGGGGAGATAAAACAAAGGCGACTGAAGGCCAAAGGATTAAACTTTCAGTCAACAAGAGGACTTTTGAAACCCGAAGAAGAATCCTAGAATAGTCTGGGAACAGAACACCTTTGTGAGAATCTCCCCAAACCCCCAAACTGTACTTTTCTCCTAAACAAGAGAAAAAAGTGATTCAGAGAATACAATTAATTGAGTTTCTGTCTTCATGATGGTGACCTTTAGAACTTCCCACTTACCCTAAAATGTACATAACGACACTACAGAAGCTTGGTTAAGGAAGAAAGTGCAAAATAGTCTTCAGTGCTTGCTTGTTAAGGAGGAGGGTCCTTGCTCAGCCACTGGGCCAGGAGAGGCCACTTAGTACTCTCTGCATGGAAGGGATTGTGACCATCGTGGAGGTGACTCTGGAGTGGAGCCCAGATGAGAACTAGGTGAAAGAGAATAGTTGTGCTACACAAGAGGGCATCTTTGGGACAAGTAAATTGTGGCTGGCCGCGTAGGATATTTATAATGTGAAGTGTTAATTAATTTTCTTGTGAGTGGCATCCAGTGATGTCCTCTTACTGCATTGTAACATGGGGAGAAGGAACAAGCAGAGCTTCTTATATAGCCACTGAGTTCATCATGGGGCCCCCATCCACAGGACCTCATCGAATGCTAAAGACCTCCCAAAGGCCACGACTCCAGATAAATTCAAGATGTGAATTTGGGTATTGATATTCTAACATACGAACTTTGGGGGCACATTCAGTTCATAGTGAAGTAGGCAAACAGAGAGGTAGTTTGCCAACCCATGACCCTGCTCGAATTGAGCTATGCACAAAATCCATTCCAAACAGTGCATTTAAGAATCTGGAGTGTTACCTGCACTGAGTCCCATGCTCTTTTCTAAAAATAGCCATCTGCCACTCAGCATTTGGCTCCTTAGCAATCCATAGTGACTCCTCTTTTTGTGGCCACGGGAAGGAGTAATTGTCTTGGGCAATTTCATGTTCTTATAATATAGTATCTTATAAGAATAGTATCTAAAACTCACAATGAATAGAAATTTATTTGCCTCACTGTTCTGGTGGTTGAAAAAAACCCAAGATCCAGGAACTACCTTAATAAGTGTTAACTGTGGTAGAAAGTGGATGCGTCAAAAAGTCCATGTTGAGTGAGAATGAGCAAGGCAGTGGGGAAGGACAGTCAAAAGAGAGGGAAGAGAGCAATGGACTCAGAGAGGATGGCCTCCTGACGCCATTCTGGAGTCAGACCCTTAATGGTCTCAACACTGCCTAAAAGTCCCACCTCTCAAGCCTGCTGCACTGAGGTTAAATTTCCAACCTGTGAATGTTGGATGGGAGGGTCAGAACAGGACAACCTCTAAGCAGGTAGATAGAGAACACACTGTGGTGTTTAACACGTGTACACATTGTATATGGGTCAAAACCAAGATCATTAATGTTTCCATCTCATTTCCTGTTTCAAGGCTCTTTCATTCTATCTACTCATCATATATAACACAGATTATTCTGAACTGCTGTCATTCTACTGTGCAATTGAACATGGAAACATTCCTATCCCGCTCCATCTGATAATTCCTCTGCCTACTTTCTTTTTTTTATTATTATTATTTTCTTTATTTACATTTCAAATGCTATCCCGAAAGTTCCCTATACCCCCCTGCCCCTGCTCCCCTAACCCCCCACTCCCACTACTTGGCCTAGGCCTTCCCTTGTGCTGGGTCATATAAAGTTTGCAAGACCAAGGCTCTGCCTACTTTCTAAGGCTTCCCAAAACATAATTAAAAAAAATAGTTGAACAATATTCATTAGTTCGTTAGGACTATATTCTCAGTCACTCACCCATGGACTGACATCTAGGTCAGTCGTGTGTCTATTGTGACTAGTCGGGTGACTTTTTGACATGCTGACATCACTTTATGCATGTACCAGAAATAGGATTGAGTCAGATGGCAGATCTAATTTTAGTGTGTTTAGGAAATGCCACCTGGCCCTTCTCAATGGTTGGATGAATTTACATTTTACCAACATTGTATGAGAAATCCCCTTTTAGTATATTTTTCCCAGCAGCTATTATCTTTTGTGTCTTTAAAAGTGATATTTATTTTCACTTTCAGTTATGCATGTGCGTATATCTCTGACTGGTTTTGTGTACATGGATGATGCATGCAGAGGCAAGAGGATGCTGGCTTCCTTAGAGTTGGAGTTACAGGTAGTTGTGAACAGCCCAACATGGGTGCTGGGAACACAACTTGGGTCCTCTGACAAAGCAATACATGCACTTAAGCACTGAGTCATCTCTCTAGCTCTATCTTTTGTCTTTTTACAGTAGCCAGGTGTACTGGCTGGTGTTGTGTGTCAACTTGACACAAGCTGGGGTTATCACAGAGAATGGAGCCTCCCTTGAGGAAATGCCTCCGTGAGATCCAGCTGTAAAGCATTTTCTCAAGTAATGATCAAGGGAGAGTTGGTTCCATTGTGGGATGTGACATCCCTGGACTGGTAGTCCTGGGTTCTATAAAAAACCAAGCTGAGCAAGCCAGGGGAAGCAAGCCAGTAAGCAGCACCCTCCATGGCCTCTGCATCAGCTCCTGCCTCCAAGGTCCTGCCCTGGGTGAGTGCCTGTACTGACTTCCTTTGGTGATGAACAGCGTTTTGGAGGTGTAAGCTGAATAAACCCTTTCCTCCCCAACTTCCTTCTTGGTGTTGATGTTTTGTGCAGGAATAGAAACCCCGACTAAGACATCAAGCTAACTGGGATATGATAATATCTCACTGTGGCTTTTATTTGCACCATACTGACAACTAATGCTATTAACAATTGGTCCCTAAGCCAGGTGTGGTGGCGAATGCCTTAAATCCCAGCACTCAGGAGGCAGAGGCAGAGGCAGGTGGATTTCTGAGTTCGAAGCCAGCCTGGTCTACAGAGAGTTCCAGGACAGCCAGGGCTATACAGAGATATCCTGTCTCTTAAAAAAAAAAAAGAATTGGTCCCTAAATTTGTTGTCCACTTCCTTTGTATCTTTTGCCCATTTTAAATCAGGACATCTTCCTTGAGTTTTAAGTGTTTGCATTACTCCAGATATTAACCCTGAATCAGATGAATAGCTGACAGTTTTCTTATTCTGTAGATTGTCTTTCCATTCTGATTGTTTCCTGTGCAGTGGGGAAGCATTTTGATTTCATATAATCTTATTTATCAATTTCTGTTTTTTTGATTTTTGTGCTTTTGGGGTCTTGTTAAAAAAGTTCCTATCTATACTGGTGCTTTAAAGTATTTGCTCTTCATTATTCTCTCATAGTTTCAACATTTTACTTAGGTTTGGTCCATTTTGAGTTGATTTTTGTAAGCACAAAGTGATAAGGATCAAGTTTTTTGTCTTTAAAAAATATTTTTATTAATTCGTGGGGATTTTCATAAATTTGTTTTGATTGTATTCACCTTCACTTCTCTAAGTCCTCCAGAATCCACTCACATCTCTCCATCCTCCCAAACTTTGTGTATTATTATTATTTTTCCAGTTTTTAAAATCCATTTGGAACAATAAGCATGATAGATGTAGGAAAAAAATCTCTTATGAAATCCTCTATGAAAGGGAATTGTGACAAGTTCCTTGTTAGACAGAAACTGTTCCATCTCCAAGGGAGACTATACAGTGTAACTGTGGCTTCGTAGAATGAATTGGGTGGTGTTCCTTCTGTTTCTATTTTGTGGACTAGTTTGAAGAGCATTGTTACTAGGTATTCTCTGAAGGCCTGATAGAATTCTATACTAAACCCATCTGGTCCTGGGCTTTTTTTGGCTGGGAGACTTTTTATGACTGCTTCTACTTCCTTAGGGGTTATGGGACTGTTTACATGGCTTATCTGATCTAGATTTAACTTTGGTATTTGGTATCTGTCTAGAAAATTGTCCATTTTATCCAGGCTTTGGTTTTGTTGAATATAGGCTTTTATAGTAGAATCTGATGATTATTTTGAGTTTCCTCAGTTTCTCTTGTAATATTCCCTTTTAATTTCTGATTTTGTTAATTTGGATACTGTCTCTGTACCTTCTGGTTAGTCTGGCTAAGGGTTCATCTATCTTGTTGATTTTCTAAAAGAACCGGATCCTGGTTTTGTTGATTCTTTGAATAGTTCTTTTAGTTTCTACTTGGTTGATTTCAGTCCTGAGTTTGATTATTTCCTGCTGTCTACTCCTCTTGGGCATATTTACTTCTTTTTGTTCTAGAGCTTTTGGTGTTTTGTTGAGCTGGTAGTGTATGCTCTCTCCAGTTGCTTTTTGGAGGCACTCAGAACTGAATTTTCCTCTTAGCACTGCTTTCATTGTATCCCATAAGTTTGGGTATGTTGTGCCTTCATTTTCATTTAATTCTAAAAAGTCTTTAATTTCTTTTCTTTTCTTTTCTTTTCTTTTCTTTTCTTTTCTTTTCTTTTCTTTTCTTTTCTTTTCTTTT
>NC_034603.1:11821913-11831325 GCF_900095145.1 Mus pahari | reverse complement strand
TCGAACTCAGAAATCTGCCTGCCTCTGCCTTCTGAGTGCTGGGATTAAAGGAGTGTGCTACCACGCCTGGCTTAATTTCTTTCTTTCTTTCTTCCTTGACCAAGTTATCGTTGAGTAGGGTGTTATTCAGCTTTCATGTGTTTTTGTTGTGATTGAAGACCAGCCTTAGTCTGTGGTGATCTGATAGGATACATGGGATTATTTCAATCTTCTTGTATCTGTTGAGGCCTGTTTTGTGACTGACTATATGGTCCATTTTGGAGAAGGTACTATGAGAAGGTGAGAAGAAGGTCTATTCTTTTGATTTAGGATGAAATATTCTATAGATACCTGTTAAATCCACAACTTCTGTTAGTTTCACTGTGTCGCTGTTTAGTTTGTGTTTCCATGATCTGTCCATTGATGAGAGTGGGGTGTTGAAATCTCCCATTATTATTGTGTGAGGTGCAATGTATGCTTTGAGCTTTACTAAAGTTTCTTTTATGAATTTGGGTGCCTTTGCATTTGGAGCATAGATGTTCAGAGTTGAGAGCTGTTTCTGGTAGATTTTTCCTTTGATGAGTATGAAATATCCTTTCTTAACCTTTTTGATAATATTTGGTTGAAAGTTGCTTTTATTCAATATTAGAATGGCGACTCCAGCTTGTTTCCTGTGACCATTTGCTTGGAAAATGGTTTTCCAGCCCTTTACTCTGAGGTGGTGTCTGTCTTTGACACTGAGATGGGTTTCCTCTATGCAGCAAAATTCTGGGTCCTATTTACATAGCCAGTCTGTTAGTCTGTGTCTTTTTATTGGGGGAATTGAGTCCATTGATGTTAAGAGATATTAAGGAATAGTGATTGTTACTTCCTATTACTTTTGATGTTATTTTTATGTTTGTGTGACTATCTTCTTTTGCGTTTGTTGAAAGATTTCTTTCTTGCTTTTTCTAGCATGTAGTTTACCTCCTTGTGTTGGTATTCTCCATCTATTATCCTTTTTAGGGCTGGATTTGTAGAAAGATGTTGTGTAAATTTAGTTTTGTCATGGAATATCTTGGTTTTTTCCATCTGAGGTAATTCAGAGTTGTGCTGGCATTTGTGTTCTCTTAGGGTCTATATAACATTTCATAGTCTCTGGTGAGAAGTCTGGTGTAATTCTAATAGGTCTGCCTTTATATATTACTTGACCTTTTTCCCTTCCTGTTTTTAATATCCTTTCTTTGTTTCATGCATGTAGTGTTTTGACTATTATATGACAAGAGGGGTTTCTTTTCTGGTTCAATCTATTTGGAGTTCTGTAGGCCTCTTGTATATTTATGGACATCTCTTTCTTTAGGTTAGGGAAGTTTTCTTCTATAATTTTGTTGAAGATATTTACTGACCCTTTAAGTTGGGAATCTTCACTCTCTTCTAAACCTATTAACCTTAGATTTGGTCTTCTCATTGTATCCTGGGTTTCCTGGATGTTTTGGGTTAGGAGTGTTTTGCATTTTGCATTTTCTTTGACTGTCGTGTCAATGTTTTCTATGGTATCTTCTGCACCTGAGATTCTCTCTTCTATGTTTGTATTCTGTTGGTGATGCTTGCATCTATGACTCCTGATTTCTTTCCTAGGTTTTCTATCTCCAGGGTGTCTCCCTTTGTGATTTGTTTATTGTTTCTATTTCCATTTTTAGATTCCAAAGGGTTTTGTTCAATTCCTTCACCTGTTTGATTGTGTTTTCCTGTAATTCTTTAAGGGATTTTTGTGTTTTCTCTAAGGACTTCTTCCTGTTTACCTGTGTTCGCCTGTATTTCCTCAAGGGAGTTATTTATGTCCTTAAAGTCCTCTATCATCCTCATGAGATGTGATTTTAAGTCAGTCTTGCTTTTCTGGTGTGTTGGGGTATCTAGGGCTCACTGTGGTGGGAGAACTGGGTTCTGATGATGCCAAGTAGCCTTGGTTTCTGTTGCTTATGTTTTTGCCCTTGCCTCTTGCCAACTGGTTATCTGTGGTGTTAGCTGGTTTTGCTGTCTCTGACTGTGCCTTGTCCCTCCTCCAAGCCTGTGTGGCAGTACTCCTGGGAGACTAGTTCTCTCTGGGAGGAATTTGGGTATGAAGACCTGTGGCACAGGGTCAGCTCTAGGGTGCAGATGGAAACCGGAAGGATCCTGTCCCTGACTGTTCCCTGGTTCCTGTGTCCTGATGGCTCTGGGAAGGTCCCTCTTGGGCCAGGAATTTGAAGAGAAGTGATGGTCTTACTTATGCTCACAGGCTTGTCAGCACTCCTGGGAGACCAGCTCTATCCTGGCAGTATTTGGGTATGGAACACAGTGGCACATGATCAGCTCCTGGTGCAGATGAAACTGGAAGAAGGATCAAATCTTAATCTTCTTATATACATATAGAGGCTTTACAAGAGCATTTATTGAAGAGACTATACTGTCTTTTTTCTCATGTATGTTTTTGGTAAGTTTGTAAAACAATATTTCAGTTAATTTTAAATATATGGAGTTATATCTGGCCGATCTATTGTGCTTCATTAGTCTACGTGCGTGCCAGTGTTTGGGCCAATAGATGCTAACTGGAACACTGTAACTTTGAGGTCTTTTTGATATTAAGTTGGGGAATGTCCCCAGCTTTGTTTTGTTTTGTTTTTTTTTTTTCCATATAACTTTAGGATGGATTTTTCTAGCTTTGTAAAGAATGTCTTTGGTATTCTGATAGGGATTTCACCAAATGTATGTTACCTTGTATAGTAGGTGCATTTAAAAAATATTAATTCTTCCAGGCAACGAATGAGGGACATCTTTTCATTTTCTTTGCATTCTCTTCAAATCTTTTTTTTTTCTTTTAAGATTTATTTATTTATTTTATGTATGTGAGTACACTGTAGCTGTACAGTTGCTTGTGAGCCTTCATGCGGCTGTTGGCAATTGAATTTTAGGACCTGGGCTCCCTCCAGTCAACCCCACTCGCTCCCGTCAATTCTGCTAGCTCAGTCCTTGCTCGCTTCAGCCCAAAATATTTATTTATTATTATATATAAGTACACTGCACCAGTCTTCTGACACACCAGAAGAGGACATCAGGTCTCATTATGGGTGGCTGTGAGCTACCATGGGGTTGCTGGAATTTAAACTCAGGACCTTCGGAAGAGCCGTCAGTGCTTTTATCCGTTGAGCCATCTCACCAGCCCTTCAAATTCTTTAATCAGAGTTTGAAGCATCAAATATTTGTAATCCATATAATTGTAGGTAATAATATTCATTGTGCATTTGGGAGTTCAATCACAGAATATTGTATACATATACACACACATACACATAGGTAAAGCAACTCCATTTGTCAGGGTCTTTCTTGGCTAGTGACTTTTACACCCTTAAGAGAAATACTTTGCTGAGGGTGGAATGAAACCTAGGTAATGAAAACATCTGGCTGCCTGAAGTCCTGACGGTGTTATTCACCATTCACCATTGTTACAGATACTTGTGATAAATTAGGATAAAAGGAAGAGAGGAAGATTTATTTTGGCTCACACGCTCTGAGGCTTCAGTTCACATTTGGAAATCCCATGACTCAGCAGCATGTCCTGGTGAATACAGTGAAGCAAAACTGCTCATTCTCTAGTAGCTATGAAACAAAAGAGAGAGAATGAGGAGTCCCGGTTCCCCACTTCCCTTCACAGATATTTCCCCAGTGACCAATGTATTTAAAGTGTTAACAGAAATATATTTTGGGCACAAATGTGAATTTGCCAAATGCTAGCCTCTTTCCTTAAAGTCACCAATTGTTTCTTTCCTATTGTTTCTTGCCTAGAAGTAGAGGGTTCAATTGATATATTTTTTTTGCAAAGATATAATTGACAAATAAAAATTATGTCCAATGGGTATGTATTATTCTCTCACTGCTGTGACTGAATGCCTAATAAAAAGTAACATATGGAAGGAAGGATGATTTTTGGCTTGAGGTCTGAGAGGGTAGTGTTCATCATGTCAGGGATGGCATGACAGAGGTCATCGTGATGTGCAGCTGCAGCTAGGACTCTTCAAATCTCAGCAGAACAGGAAGTAGTGGGAGAGGGATGCTTGTCCTCATCCGGCTTTCTTCTCTGCTCTTTTATTCAGTTCAAGTCCACCAACCCTTGGCATGGTACCAGCCGTGTTCAGGGTAAGTTTTCTGCCTCAGTTAATTCTCTCTGGAAAGGACTTCATAGCTACAACCAAAGGTTTGTCTCCTGGATGATTCTAAATCCAATGAAATTGACAATGGAGATGAGCTCATTGTACACTGTTTTGATATCCATTTGGATTGTGATATAGTTACCATAATGAGCTTATCCATCACCTCTCATAGTTCGATTTGTTGTTGTGCTGAGAACCCAAGCAATTCTGAAAAAAAAAAAAAAACCTCAAAAACAAAAGCCCACAATCTTTTATTATAATGTGACAGTCACTTGAAACTGAGACTTGTCATAACATATATTAAAAAGGATGAACTTTTGTTTAAAAATAATATTATGCATAAACTACCCAAGAATGGAGTAAGTAGAAAAGTTGGTCTCTTCTTCCTATGAAAGTTGTCTTTGGCAAGAAAAAGTATGAGATCCTGTAGTTGAAGTTGCCTGGAATACTTGAATTGTTGACTTCTCTTTTCAATATATTTTCTTTATCAATCATGGTATAGTTAGAGAAACAATGGGAGATATTTAACACAAGAAATCAATAACTATATGAGCTCTCTGTATAGTATAACAAAATAGCCTAAGACTAAAAGCTTAGTACAACAATCTTTTATTATGAGTTCCCCAGTTAGCAGGTTGTTGTCTCCTGGTTGTGGCTGGCTCTCTCATATGTCTGTGCTGGATGTCAGGTCAGCTAGATGGCTTCGATTCTGAGGCCTGACCAATTATACACAATTTGGTTTTTCTGAAGGTGTTTCTTTTCTTCTAGTAGGCAAACCTGGGCTTATTATTCATATGTCAGGAAGTTTATTGGGTTTCCAAAGCAAGAGCAGAAACATGAAGTGTATTTAGATCTAGAATCAGATCTAATACAACATTGTGTTTATTATGACTTATGAGCTAAAAAAGGAGTAAGGCCAATCTGTGCGCGAGAGGTAGAGAAATCGACTCCATCGTTAATACTACATTTCAGAAGTCTGTAGGAAGGGCTCATTAATTGTGACTACTTTACCCTGGTATAGTAGCCCCCGATCCACTATTTTATTTTTCAATGCTTTCAGTAATCTATGATCAACAGTGGTCTGGAAATACTAAATGGGAAATTTAGTAAAAGTAAAAATTTACTTTGAAAAAAAAGTCAAAGGCTCTTTAAAAGTTTGCAGCATTCTGAGTACCATGAGGCAGTCTTGCACAGTCTCACCCTGTCACCATCTCTGTTGATTAGGCTGAGCATTGTGGCATAGCTGTGTTTGGGTTCAGTAACCCTGGCTTTACTTTCACGGCCCTAAAGCGCAGGAGCAATGATGCTTGCAGTATCAGATAGGCTCAGAAGAAGCTGTAGCATCACTTCTTCTATGTGAAAAGAGTCATTTTTAATAAGGGGAGAAAAAAAATCTAATGAGGAGGTTGGTAGAGTCAAATGTGCACTATACCAGAAGCATGGACAAAAGCACTTGTGTCTTTTAACAATGTCAAAATTTATTGACTATCAAAGTCACAAGGTACAGTGGTTTTTATTGAAAGCAACCTATGAAGTAGTCCCAACTCCTTGGAAAACTGGCTCAGGCAAACAAAGCTTCTTTTATTCCAATCCTAGCTGCTGGTATTAACTGTAAGACACAGTAGACACCACACTGTGAATGTGTCATGTATCATGTATGCATTTATGTAGGTTATAGAATGGCTGCAAGGGATAAAGAGGTCTCAACAGAGTAAAGGAGTTACTTCTACAGAGGTACAATTTAGAGGCGGAAGTAGGGAGTTAGGGATCCCGAGACAGTCCTTGTGGGAAGAAGATAATGAGCCCTGTTGGGGGTCTTTTGGAAGTACCTATGGCAGATCAATGGGCTGGGTCACAGGTTCTAGCTGAGCTGCAGAGTCAAGTCAGACTGAGATTGGGGGTTGTAGAGGTGAAGAACAGGGTGAGGTAGACAAAAGGACTGATAAATAGATACAAAGTCTAGATAGATGAACAGGAAGATGATGAAAGGCAGGTCAAGATGGACAAGTGGACAGATGGATGGCTAACAATTGGAGTAGTTTGTAGTGACAATGGGGACCAAGTAGAACCAAAGCTTCTAGGATAAGAGTTTCTACCCATCGGTTGTTTGATCACACACTGGCTGGTCAGGAGACAGGCTGGTGTGGGCTGTCATTATCATACTTGTGATGGGTTGAATAGGTTTGGGTCCTATAGATTCATGTATTTAAATGCTTGGTCATAGGGAGTATCACTAGTAAGAGGGATAGTCTTATTGGAGGAGGCATGGACTTGTTGGAGGAACTATGTCACTGTGTAGGTTGACTTTGAGGTCTCCAATGCTCCGGCTCAGCTCAGTTCAGAAGATACTCTCCCCCTGGTCTTAGCTCCTTCTCCAACACCAAGTCTGCCTGCACACTGTAATGCTTCCCACCATGGCAATAATGGACTAAACCTCTGCAACTATAAGCCAGTCCCAATTAGATATTTTCCTTTATAAGAGTTTCCTATGTAACAGTGTCTCTTCACAACAATAAAATCCTAACTAAGACAATAGTCTCTAGATGTCCTTCTCGCTATGGGGTTCAGGGGAAGGTGTTGTCCTTCCTCAGTTTGGTGTGCTTGATAAATACTTGGATCTGGTTTTTCTCATAATTTATTCCAATAAATTATAGAGAGATACCCCTCTTACATTTAAAACAGTTATCAGTCTTTGTCTTGTGGGTAGTGTTGGAGGACAGTGCTAAATGCCAACAAAGGTATAGAGTCATCCTGTGTCTGCATATATACTCAAAATGGAGTCCAGTGCTTTTGTGAGATGCAATTTTCAGGATAAGGCACAGATAGAGAAACCACTGTTTTATATAATATGGAGCAATTTAGAATAGGACATAGTCTGATCTCAACATCTAAGATCTATAGTAAGACCTAATCTTATGGTGAAATGCGATTAAGAAAAGAAATGTGTATTAGTTTTGCTGTGCAGTGCAAGCTGTACAAGTTATAGCCATGGTGAGTGATGTGTGCTTCATTGAGTTGAAAAAACCATTCAACTTGTGGCCATCAACAGATAATATGTTCCAACTGTGTAGTGGATTTATTAGGAATGGTCCCATAGACTCATGTGTTTGAAGGCTTGGCCCACAGGGAATGACACTATTAAGGGCTGTGGCTTTGTTGGAGGAAGTATGTCACTGTGGAGGTGGGTTTTCAAGTCTCATATATGCTCAAGTCACACCCACTGGTACAGTATTTCCTGCTGCCTGTGGATGAAAGACCTTGAACTCTTTTTTTTTTTTTTAAATTTTTATTCTTATTTTATTTTTATTTTTCAAAAACAACTTTTTATTAGATAGTTTCTTCATTTACATTTCAAATGCTATCCCAAAAGTCCCCTATACCCTCCCCCTGCCCTGCCCTCCTAACCACCCACTCCCACTTCTTGGCCCTGGCATTCCCCTGTACTGTGACATACAAAGTTTGCAAGACCAAGGGGCCTCTCTTCCCAATGATGGCCGCGACTAGGCCATCTTCTACTACATATGCAGCTAGAGACATGAGCTCTGGGGGTACTGGTTAGTTCATATTGTTATTCCACCTACAGGGTTGCAGCCCCCTTCAGGTCCTTGGGTACTTTCTCTAGCTCCTCCATTGGGGGCCCTGTGTTCCATCCAATAGCTGACTGTGAGCATCCACTTCTGTATTTGCCAGGCACTGGCATAGCCTCACAAGAGAGAGCTATATCAGGGTCCTTTCAGCAAAATCTTGCTGACATATGCAATAGTGTCTAGGTTTGGTGGCTGTTTATGGGATGGATTCCCGGGTGGGGCAGTCTCTGGATGGTCATTCCTTTCATCTCATTTCCAAACTTTGTCTCTGTAACTCCTTCCATGGGTATTTTGTTCCTCATTCTAAGGAGGGACGAAGTATCCACACTTTGGTCTTCCTTATTCTTGAGTTTCATGTGTTTTGCAAGTTGTATCTTGGGTATTCTAAGTTTCTGGGCTAATATCCACTTATCAGTGAGTGTATATCATGTAAGTTCTTTTGTGATTGGGTTACCTTACTCAGGATGATATCCTCCAGATCCATTCATTTGCCTAAGAATTTCATGAATTCATTGTTTTTAATAGCTGAGTAGTACTCCATTGTGTAAATGTACCACATTTTCTGTATCCATTCCTCTGTTGAGGGACATCTGGGTTCTTTCCAGCTTATGGCTACTAGCAACATGTGTCCTTATTACCAGTTGGAATATCTTCTGGGTATATGCCCAGAAGAGGTATTGCTGGATCTGCTGGTAGTACTATGCCCAGGTTTCTGAGGAACTGCCAGACTGATTTCTAGAGTAGTTGTACCAGCTTCCAATCCCACCAGCAATGGAGGAGTGTTCCTCTTTTACCACATCCTTGCCAGCATCTGCTGTCACCTGAATTTTTGATCTTATCCATTCTGACTGGTGTGAGGTGGAATCTCAAGTTTGTTTTAATTTGCATTTCTCTGATTATTAAGAATGTTGAACATTTTTTCAGGTGCTTCTCAGCCCTTCAGTATTCCTCAGTTGGGAACTCTTTGTTTAACTCTGTTCCCATTTTTTAATGGGGTTATTTGATTTTCTGGCATCCAACTTCTTGAGTTCTTTATATATATTGGATATTCGTCCCCTATCAGATTTAGGATTGGTAAAGATCCTTTCCCAATCTTTGGTGGCCTTTTTGTCTTATTGACAGTAAGACCTAGAACTCTTACCTCCATCTCTATTACTATGTCTGCCTGCACAGTCAAGTTTTCCACCATGATGATAATGTATTAAACCTCTGAAATTATAAGCCAGCTCCAACAAAAGGTTTTCCTTTGAAAGAATTGCCTTGGTCATGGTGTCTCTTCACAGCAATGAAACCCTAAGACAAACTGACAATAAGGTATTGCACCAGAAGATGTACAGCCAATGTGAAGACTTCCAATGTATTGCATCGGAGAACATTTAGCCTAAGTGAAGACTTCAGCTGGGGAATCTTCTGTTCTGAGTGATGCTTGCTAACTGAAAGAAATAGATCGTCACTTGAGAAGGGCTGGGAAGATGGCTTAGTGGCTAAAATGCTTACTGCACAAGCACGAAGACCTATCTTTATCCCCAGCACCAATGTACTATCCAGGCATGGTAAAACTCCTGCACTCTGGGGCAGGGACAAAGTCTCTGTGGTTTGCTGGCCAGCCAGTTTAGTCCAAGTGGTGAGCCCCAAGTTCGGTTTGCAAGACCAAGGGGCCTCTCTTCCCAATGATGGCCG
>NC_034603.1:11801927-11821902 GCF_900095145.1 Mus pahari | reverse complement strand
GGGCCTGTCCCAGAAGATGTGTTGCCTCTGCAGTTTATTCACTCACCTGCACAGACTAGCCACCGAGGGACCCTGGACACAATATGACTCTCTCACCTGCTCTGGCAGACAGAGCCCTCACAGGTGCCCAAATTTCTGGAGCCCAAAACAGGGTCTGTCCCAGAAGCTAGGTTGCTTCTATCTGTCCCAAAGCTGTGTAGCTTCTGCGGTCCACACTCTCACCAGTGCAGACTGGAGGCTAGGCGAACCGGAGCAAAGATGGCTCTCCTACCGGCTCAAGCCTTGAGACCCCTCGCGGGTGGACACCTCTCCTCAGGCAGGAAAGGTGCTGGATGACTGGAGCCAGAAATAGGATCTTTCCCAGAAGCTGTGTTGCTTCTGCAGGCTGCCCTCTCCCCAGCAATACACTGGAGCAAAGATTGCTACCTCATTTTCAACAGAAGGAGAAGGCATATCATTCAAAGTAAGGGCTAGAGGGGCTAGAAAGATGACTCAGCGGTTAGGGCTAGAGGGGCTAGGAAGATGACTCAGCAGTTAAGAGCACTAGCTGCTTTTCCAGAGCGACCTGGGTTTGATTCATTAGGGTCTCTGTAATTCCAGTCCTAGGGCCTCAGATGCCCTTTTCTGGCTGGTTAATCTTTTTTTTTTTTTTTTTCCTTTGTTTTTGAGACAGGCTTTCTCTGTGTAGCCCTGGCTAACCTGGAACTCCCTGTGAACTCAGAGATCTGCCTGCCTCTGTCTTCGGAGTGTTGGGACTAAAGGCATACACCACCACTGTTTGACAATTACTGGTAAATCTTAGGCTGTGTCTAATTCCTAGGTTAAACTCTGTTATAACTCTGCACACATGAAGAAATGCGGTATGTATAGTGGCTAGGCATGTTTTCTGTTTCAGGTATCCTTTTGGGTCTTGGCCTCCTTCTTGGGTAAGAGGGGACTATCATCTAACCTAGTGATAAACACGTTAGAGCTGGAGGAATAGGAGAAAGAATGAAGTGTGCTTAAGGACAGGTAAGAAAGAAAGGTCTAATTAATGAAGATCAAGCTGCTGCTCTGGAGGACATGTACTTGGTACCCTGGAGAACAGTTTCTCAGATGCTACTGCACTGCAGATCTATGGACATCAGGATGACTTTCTCTTTCATCCTTGTGATGATTTATATTGGCTGAATGGGACTGAAAACCTCAGCATGAGAAATAGGGAAATCCAGCCCAGAGGCTTCCAGATGTGGCAGATAGCACAGGTGCAGAAGTGAGAGAATGAACCTCTGGGGGGGGGGGGGAGGGTACTTAGTAGGTCTGAATCCCAGGGCTGTAACACACTGTGACTCTGGGGGAGTGGTAAAATGCAAATCCTTTCCCAAAGGTTGAGTCAACGCAATTGCTAAATCCCCAGGGACTTACCCTTGTGTCCTTTATCCAATGTCCTGGCTGGGGATAGAGTCATGGGCTAGGTATATGGTCTGAATGGGCAAGCAAATTATATTCTATTCATTGACTTCTTCTTTCAAAGAAGTCTTAATGGAAAAGCGATAGGTACAAAAGGATTCATGTTACCTTCTTTGTTTGGTGAATGATCTTGGCTATCACCATTGAGAGTGTTGTGTATGTGTAGTGTATATATAGAAAGCGGCAATCAGAAGAGTCCAAGTGTATTCAGTAGAAATGGTTAGGCAACCATCAGTCAATAGCCAAAGGAAAGCCACAGCTTCAGATTCTTTAACGAGGAGAGAAGTACAGATGTTAGGGAGATTTAGTGTTCTCTATTACTAACCTCCTGAGGATGGGGAGGTGCTGAGGAGCAGCAGGCAGGGTAGGTAGCCAAGGATGAGGTCAGAAAGGGTTTATAAAAATTCTGCTCTGAAGCTTAATTATTGACCCTGAAGCCATGTAAATAGGTTGAGGGCTGATTTGGCAGGCTTATGTGTTTTAAATATGTATTGATTTCCTATAAGAACTATTTTACACTGGTAAGTTATACTGGGAATTAATCAATCATTGCCTGAAAGAGGTTGGCAAATGTAAAACAAAAATAACAGAAAAAAAAAAACCAAAAACCAAACACCATGGTCATATCACTTCAACTCTTTGAGGTACATTTGCCCATATGATGAAAGTGAGCCTCAGAATCTGGAAGTGGTGAGTCTGAGGCTGCAAGGCTAATTAAAGACAAATTCAGGATGAAAATTCAAAATACATGATTGTTAATTCATTGGGTTTATAATCTGACCCTCAGACTCAAAAATGTTTGTGGCTTATATTTTGAGAGAGGCTTAGTCTTTCTTGAGGCCATGGGAATCACCCACGGATACTTTCCCAAGCAGGTAAACCTAGATCTCATCCAGAACTTGAGGAGCAGGGCTTGAGGGGCAAGGGTACAAGCACTTAGGGGTGCTTATGCTAAAACAAAACCAAAGCACCAAATGAAAAATTTTGCTGTGTCAATCTGACGCTGGATTTCTGAAGAGCCAGCAGTTCTGATGGCAGTGGCATCTTCCAGGTGTCTGCCCTCTTGTCTCTGATTTCCCTCTACATCATGGTGATTGTTTGAGGGGTTCAAGTGAAAGACCTTGCATAAGAGATTTGCATGTGCTTTGACCAAGGATAAATGTTAAACTCATGACAAAGGGGTTGGTCATTACTAGACTGTGCCCTCTTAGTTTCTGCAGTCTATAAATCTGTGGGATGATGTCTACCTAAGACCTCCAGGTACTGGGCTGCTGGTGCTTACACAATAGTGCAATAATAAGCTTGATCAAGGAGAGGAGCTGGTTTGCTCCAAAGGCAAGTGACTCCAAAGATAGTTGGTTCTTCTTGGCTAATGCTGTACCTGTAAATGTTGGGATGCTACCTGACATGTGTTAGGTGTTCAGTTAATACTTGTATGTTGAATAAATGAAGTATGCTTTATGGATATCAAGTGTGAAAGCTTTATATATAACATATCTGGGATCACTAAGATTTCTCTTTCTAGAAGGTAAGAATGGAGTGTAGCTGGGATTTGCTCAGGAGCACTCCACCAGGCCTAATGTGTGGTGATAAATATAGCCCTCCTAGTGTTCAGAACCAATTTCACACCTCATCCGTTATCACGCTCAGAATGTGTAAGAAAGTCCCTCATCATGGTAATACATCAGCTCTCAAAGATCAAAATTGCCTGAAGACCAGAAAAAAAGAACATGGTTATAGTCCATTGTGCTTAATCAGCTACCCAGACATTGATGGATTCCAGAAGATACTTATATTTAAATCCTGACATCTACAATGTCTCAGGGAGTGCCTGCAGTTTACAGCCATCATAGGAACAGTTTCACAAAATCATTTCTCCTCATCTGTCGTCAGAATCACAGTCTCTCTTTGTAGAAATATTCCAGAAAAAGTCAGACAAGGCCTGGAAATAAAATCCTACCCTAGAATAATCAAAGTACTAGGTTACCGAAATCCTCACTGTGTCCACAACAGGCATCACTGACAGATCTATGTTCTTGCTCAGCCTGGCTGCAGCTTCAGTGTTTCTCAATCCAAGGCTCTAAGACATCACCACTGGCTCATCTAAGCTGGCACTTTGAAGGGGAAGTCATTGCCCTTGATGATCTAGAATTTGTCTTTGATTATTACTTCCCTGGAAAGGCGATATAAACAGATAATAGGACAAGAAAGAAATGGCAAGTGAAGGACTCTGGATTGAGAAAGGATATTGACTTAGGTTATCTGGGTAGAGATTGCTTCTGGGCAGAAAAACTATTCAAAGACATGGCTTAAGACTGTCCTCATCAATGGTAGTGTTTCACTAACTCAGCTTTCGGGGTCATGTGTATCAGAACCACCCTGGTTGTAATGCATGTGTTTGTACTCAGGACTTCCTGAGCCTCTGGGTCTGAAGCTGGATTAGAACATAGTCCTTGTGCATCTTAGTCACAGTGAAGTTAGACCTACTGCCCCAGGGAGACCTGGATTCTAGTCCCAGCTCTGCCACGCGATTGTGGTGTGAACTTGGTATCTTGGCTACTTTTTTACTGCTGCAATACACAGTAACAAGGCAACTTAAAAGATAGCATTTAATTGTGGGGTTTGCTTAAGAGTTTCAGAGGCTGAGTCTGTGACCATGGTGTTAGGCAGGTACAATTGGCTCCGGAGTGCTAAGAGCTCACATACCTATCTGCAAATTGGAGAGGGGAGGCGCTTTTGAAAACTGAAAGCTAAAAGGGCGGTACCTCTTTCAACAATGCTGCCTTTCCAATCATTCCTAAACAATCCATAAATTGGTAACCAAATACTTAAATCTGGGTATATCCTTACCTGAGCCTCAGTTTTCCTATCTTATGGAGCAGCCATGCCACCGATCTCCCTTATACAGGGTATTCCTGAGTGTCATTCAAGATAAAGATACTTGTGATTCTTTGGAAAGAAAAAAGATGTCCAAAACACAGAGAATATAGCTATCCACCTGTTATAGTCAGCAGCAAGTTAGAGAGTTGAGACATTTTTCCTCAGTTACTGGCCCACTAAAAACCAGGAGAAAAGTAAAAACATTCCTCCAAAGATACCACAGAGGCCTTTATCAACCATAGCCAGTACAGTATTTTCTTCATTTACATTTCAAATGCTATCCTGAAAGTCCCATATACCCTCCTGTCCTGCTCCCCTGCCCACCCACTCCTACTTCTTAGCCCTGGCATTCCCCTGTACTGGGGAATATCAAGTTTGCAAGACCAAGGGGCATCTCTTCCCAGTGATGGTCAACTATCCCATCTTCTGCTACATATGCAGCTAGAGACATGAGCTCTGGGGGTATTGGTTAGTTCATATTGTTGTTCCACCTGTAGGGTTGCAGACCCCTTCAGCTCCTTGGATCCTTTCTCTAGCTCCTCCATTGGGGGCCTTGTGTTTCATCCAATAGCTAACTGTGAACATCCACTTCTGTATTTACCAGGCACTGGCATAGCCTCACAAGAGACAGCTATATCAGGGTCCTTTTAGCAAAATCTTGCTGGCGTATGCAATAATGTCTGGGTTTAGTGGCTGATTATGGAATGGATCCCTGGGTGTGGCAGTCTCTGGATGGTCCCTCCTTTCATCTCAGCTCCAAACTTTGGCTCTGTAACTCCTTCCATGGGCAGACACACTATAAGGAGAAAAACATTGTAAGTGGAAAATGTATCCCAATATTCCATTCAAACAGTGTGGCTTAACACCACTGAATAGAAAATGCTTTACCATTCGGCTCCTTTGCTGGTCATCATCCCACCCCACCCACCCTGTTTTGCGTCCCAGAAGTCATGCCCACATGGTAGGGCGGATGCTTGAGACTATGCTTTTTGCAGTCCACTAGTGGCCTCAGCATCTTACTGGTACCTGTGATACTCCTGAGTGTCACCGCAGACCAAGTGAGTCAGAAGCTCTGGGGTGGTGGTGGTCGTGGTGGGTACTGTAGTCTTCTACAACCCCTGGGTAATTATGATGCTTCTTCAAGAGTGAAAATCATAAGCCTATGACAGTGAGTTCTGTAGTTTCTGGTTGAAGCATAGGCAGAGGGAAGGAGTTAGGAGAATGAGCTGGAGGTGAGGGGTGACTGGAGAGATGGCTCAGTGGTTAAGAGTACTAACGGTTCTTCCAGAGATCCTGAGTTCAATTCCCAGAAGCCACACGATTGTGGCTCACACCATTTGTAATGGGATCCTGTGCTTTCTTCTGGTGTGCCTGAAGACAGCCACAGTGTACTCACACAAATGAAATAAATCTTGAGAGAGAGAGTGTGCAAGAATAAAAGAGTGAGAAAGAGCTGGGCCATCTTCTTTTGTCTCCCTGCTATGGGGTTACTTATTCTTCAACTGCATCTCTGCCCCTGGAAGATACACCTTTTTTGTTCTGTGACCTATGAGGCACCACAACAACTCCCCTTTCTTATCACTTTGGGCTTAGGGATGTTAGATCCCCCTACTCCCAGCCAGTTCATGCAACCTGTCTTGCTGAAAGATATTTTATTGTTTCAGTGTTTGGATCATTATAGATCCATTTAAGTTGTTCATATCTTAATTCAATTTTGATAGGTCATATATGTTTAAGAAATTATCAAAAATTTCTGTATTTTTAGTGTTCTAGATTATGTTTTCAAAGTATTCCCTAGTGATTTTCTATATTTTACTGGAGTCTATAGTGACCTCCAATTAATTAATTAACTAGTTAGTTATTTAATGATTTCTTTTTTTGAGACAGGGTTTCTCTCTGTAACCCTGGCTGTCCTAGAACTTCCTTCATAGATCAAGCTGTCCTTGAATTTACAGAGATCCACCTGCCTCTGCCTCCTGAGTGCTAATATTAAAAGCGGGTGTCACCACTGCCCAGCTGATCTCCAATATTTTAATTGTTAATTTTCTTAGCTTTGACCTTCTTTCTTTTAGTTAGTTTGACTAGAGGATAATCAAATCTTTTTGTCCTTTTACTTATTTATTTATTTTACAGTAAAATGAAAAAATATTTAAGTTTTGTAATTTCATTTAACATATTTGCTTATTATTATTATTATTACTATTATTATTATTTTACTTATTCACTTTACATCCCACTCACTGCTGCCCTCTGGGTTACCCTCTCCTACAATCCTTCTCTCCATCCTCCCTTTTCTCCTCTGGGTATGCCCCCAACCCTGGCACATCAAGTCTCTGTCGGGCTAGGCGCGTCCTCTTCCATTGAGGCCAGACGAGACAGCCCAGCTAGAAGAACACATCCCATGGACAGGCAACAGTTTTGGATAGCCCCTATTCCAACTGTTCATTACTCACACAAAGACCAAGCTGCACACATGCTATAAATGTTTGGGAAGGCCTAGGTCCAGCCCATGTATGCTCTTTGGTTTGTGGTTCAGTCTCTGAGAAACCCAAGGGTCCAGGTTAGTTGATTTTGTTGGTCTTTCTGTGGAGTTCCTGTTCCCTCTGGGGCCCATAATCCTTCCCTCTATTCTTACATAAAAGTCCCCAAGTTCCATCAACTGTTTGGCTACATCTGTCTCAGTCAGCTGCTGGGTAGAGCCTCTCAGAGGCCAGCCATCCTAGGCTCCTGTCTGCAAGCATAAAAGAGTATCATTAATAGTGTCAGGGATTGGTGCTTGCCCATGGGATGGGTCTCAAATTGGGCTGGTTACTGGATGGCCATTTCCTTAGTCTCTGCTCCATCCTCTGTTCTGTGTTTCTTGTAGTCAGGATACAATTTGGGTTGAAAGTTTTGTGGGTGAGTTGATGTCCATATTGTTCCACTGAGGTTCCTGCCTGGCTACAGGAGGTGGCCTCCTCAGGTTCCATATCCCTAGTTTTCTTAGTTTTGATCTTTCTTTTAGTTAGTTTGACTAGAGGATTGTCAAATTCTTTTTATCTTTTTATTTTTAAGGTTATAGTTTAATTATAACATTTTCCTCTTTGTTTTCCTCCCCCTTAATCATTCCATATAATCCTACATCCCATATAATCCTACTCACATTCTTACAAGTCTATGGCCTCTTTTTTCACTAATTGTTGTTTTGTATGCATATATGTATTTGTATATACATATAAATTCTTATATATAACCTATTCAGTGCATATAATTTTACTTGTATGTATCTTTTCAGGGCTGTTTGGCACTAGACTACCACCAATTTTGTTTATTGTTTCAAAAGCCCACTTTTTGTTTGATTCTTTGTGCCATCCTTTAATCTCTATTTCATTAATTTCCAGCACGCTCTCCATTGTTCTCTTGCTGCCTACTAGGTTTCGGTTGTTCTTGCTTAGGACCTTGAGGTATATCATGAAGTCATTTGATTTTTTTTTTTACCATTTTTTTTTTTTACTATAAGCAATCATAAACATATACTTTCTCCTTAGAATCACAGTATCCCTGGATTTCAATGAGTTATACATTATTTTCATTAGGTTATAGGATCCTTTTAATTTCCTCACCGAGTTCTTCAATGACCCATTCTTCATTCAAGACAGATCGAGTCTCTGTGTATTTGTATAGCTTTTCTTGCTATTGATTTCTAGGTTTTTAAAGATTTATTTATTTATTTATTTATTTATTTATTTATTTATTATTTAATGTATGTGTGTCTTCAGACACCCCAGAAGAGGGCATCAGATCCTTATTACAGGTGGTTGTGAGTCACCATGTGCTTGCTGGGAATTGAACTCAGGACCTATAGAAGAGCAGTCAGTGCTCTTAACTTCTGAGCCATCTCTCCAGCCCTGATTTCCAGTTTTATTGCATTATTAACTTTAGATTATTTTAATTATTTTATATTTGGTAAGACTTGATCTATGGCCTATTTTAGAGAAGGTTCCATGAGATATTGAAAAGAATGTATATTCTGTTATTTTTGAATGGAATATTCTATATATATCTGTTAACTCCATTCGATCTGTGGTATGGTTAATTTTATTTTATGTGCATGGGTGTTTTGTCTATGTACAATGTACCATCCAGGTGCCTGTGGAGGCTACAAGAGAGTGTTGGCCTCTCTGGAAATTGGATTATAGACAATTGTGAATTGCAATGTCAGTGCTGGGAAATCAAACCAGGTCCTCTGAAGAGCAACTGGTGCTCTTTTTTTAAAAATTATTTTATTAGATATTTTATTCATTTACATTTCAAATGTTATCCTGAATGTCCCCTATTCACTCTCCCAACCCTGCGCCCCTACCCACCCACTCCCACTTCTTGGCCCTGATGTTCCCCTCTATGGGGCATATAAAGTTTGCAAGACCAAGGGGCATCTCTTCCTAATGATGGCTGACTAAGCCATCTTCTACTACATATGCAGCTAGAGACACGAGCTCTGGGGGTACTGGTTAGTTCATATTGTTGTTCCACCTATAGGGTTGCATCCCCCTTCAGCTCCTTGGGTCCTTTCTCTAGCTCCTCCATTGGGGGCCCTGTGTTCCATCCAATAGCTGGCTGTGAGCATCCACTTCTGTGTTAGCCAGGCACTAGCATAGCCTCACAAGAGGCTGCTATATCAGGGTCCCTTCAGCAGAATCTTTCTGGCATGTGCAATAGTGTCTGGGTTTGGTGGCTGATGATGGGATGGATCCCCGGGTGGGGTAGTCTCTGGATAGTCCATCCTTTTGTCTTAGCTCCAAACTTTGTCTCTGTAAATCCTTTTATGGGTATTTTGTTCCCTATTCTAAGGAGGAATGAAGTATCCACCCGTTGGTCTTCCTTCTTTTTGGTTTTCTTGTGTTTTGCAAATTGTATCTTGGGTATTCTAAGTTCTGGGCTACCATCCACTTATCAGTGGCAACTGGTGCTCTTAACTGCTGAGCTACCTCTCCAGTCCCTATGACATAGTTTAATTCTGACATTTCTTTGTCTTTGGTTTGCATAACCTATCTGGGGATGAATTAGAATATTGAACTTGCCTATTATTATTATTATAATATCAGGACCTGACATTTTATGTCTATTAATGTTTGCTTTATGAAATTAGAAATGTCATTGTTTGGTTCTTAATTTGAAATTGCTTCTTTTAAGAGTCACCATCCAAGAAACCCCCTATCTATCTATCTATCTATCTATCTATCTATCTATCTATCTATCTATCTATCTTTCATCTACTTATTTGTGTGTGTTTGTGTGTGAGTATGCAGTCACGTGCATGCTATGGTACAAAGTTTCAGGGCCACTTTCAGGACTCAGTTCTTTCCTTCCATTATATGGGTTCTGAGATTGAACTCAGGTCATCCAGGCTTGGCAATTAAATGAGCTAGCTCACCAGCCCTACGATTGTTTCCTGATTATTCTCTGCATTGTTCCACAGCGGCCTCTGTTTTGACTAAATCTGTTTTCAAGTCTACTTCTCAGATATTAGAACAGCTAAGACAGTTTGTTTTGTTTCCATTCACCTGACCAACTCGTTTCCATCCTTTGATTCTCAGTCTGAGGTGTCTTTACCCTTAAGGTACATTTTGTGGAGACAAATACATAGATGTAGTTTTTAAGCTAGTCAGTGTGCATCTCTCATTTTGGTGTGTTGAGGCCATTTATACTTGAGAGAGGTTTACAAATTACAGGATTTTGGGGGGTATTATTCTTATGGCTCAATAGATCATTGCCTGTTCTTTACATTCTCTCCTACAGCATTGGGAAGCTGTTGTATTAGATGTGATGTATTCTGCCCTAACTCTCCTTTGTTCAGCCTTGCTCTCATGAGTGTTGTGTTTTCCCATGTTCTTGCGACTGACATGGATTTTTCCCCTGTACTTTTTTGATGTAGACTGTCTTAATCCCTTTCCTATGCTCAGTTTTTAAAATAATATCTATCTTCTGCAGTGTTGCCTTTGTGGTCATGGGCTGCCTTGGTTTCTTAATAAATCTATTTCTTTGTCGATTTTCAAATATAGGTTTGCTGGAGTTCCATAGTGGGCTCATGCAATTGAACATTTGTTTGCTTAGTTGGTGGTGCTGCTTGGAGAGGTCTAAGAAGTGTGGCCTTGCTGGAGAAAGTATGTCATTGAGGGGCAGGGCTTGAAGTTTCAAAGCCTTGCAAGCATTCTCAGGTTACTTCCTCTGATTTCTGCTTATTGTTCAAGAGATAAACGTTTAACATTCAGGCCATGCTGGTGACTGATGCTTGCTGCCATGCTTCCCTGTCAAGATAGATTCATCCATCTGGAACCATAGGCCAAATAATCCTTTACATCTCTAAGTTGGCTTGGTTGTGGTTGTTTATCATAGCAACAGAAAAGTAATGAATACAGCTGGGTGTTAGCAATCTTTGTCGGCAGCTCTTTACTTCCAGGACTTGGAATTCATAATTTCTTTCCTAGGCACGTATAAGTAATGTTTTGACTTGTGAAATACATGTCTGTGATCCTGAAGGTATCAGCCATGGAGGAAGACATTCTTAGGTCCTAGGGGATTATAGGGTTCATGGATTAGTCAATGTGGGCCTGGGAATATTGTATATGAATGGGAATGCTCCTAGGTTATATGAGGCAAGCTCTGGTGGGGAAGCTTAAAATCACAGTACTAATACTTCTAGAGCTGTAGAACATGGGTAGAGATTTCCTCTGCTCTCCAGGGATAAGCTAGAGGGATGTTAACAGTTTTTCACCAGCAGCTATAAATCCAAGACCTTTCTTGGGTTGGGAAAGCAGTCTTTCCTGGTTCTTGACACATGATTCCAGTTGACGATAGAGGTTTGGCCTACTGGTATCAACATTCCTTAAGCTTCCAGGAAGCATTCCTGAGTTCTGAGAATCAGCAGAGGGTTTTGCTGATCCCTAATAGACATATGCAGATGGAGAACTTTATAACAGTAGCTAAGATCGTGGGCTGGGAGGAAATGTCCCCTAGTTCTTGCCAAGGCAAGTGAGCTTGGGACTCAGTATGGGTCTTTAAGTTGTAGGATGTTGGAGGGGTGTCCTTTTCCATATGAGTGATCTGTCAGCCCAGGGTTTCTGGTTGTTCCGAGGAACAATTGCAAATCCCTAAGACAAGAAGGTATATAACGTGGATGTTATAATAGCTTGGGTTTAGGGAGCTGGGCGACACTTGATGTACATTCTTTCTTTGAAGCACAATGGCTACCCTTAGATTATCCTGCTTTCTAAACTGTATTGAAAGGCTATAAGGAGAATGGAATTCTCTTGCTAGTGTATCTTCTAGGCAATGCTGTTCCGTTTGCTGTCATTTTTCACCTATTCTGTATTTCCTCAATCCCTCTCCTCTCACAGGAGCCAGGCTCGCCCTCACAAGCTACAACTTCTCCAGGTTGACTTTCCCTTTTGCCCTCTAAGATTCTAATGATTTACTAACTCATTTCCAGACTTTTCTCTTTGTTACTGTCTTCAAAAATAATTTTTGCTTTGTTGGCTTGGATTCCTTTCTGTAGCAGAGTCATACGCAGGTCACTTCTATTCAGCCATCTGGGTGGTTCTCCTCCAGCCTGTCAGCCTCCTGGATCTGGCAGTTGGGACCAAGAGACCTTGATCTGGCCAAGAAAACCTGCCATAGATGATTGCTGGCATGTCTTGTTTTCCTATCATCCATATCCTCCATACATTTCCACACCCATCAGCCCCACCTCCAGATGAGCTCTCTGCCGGGACTTCCTGATCATCTGCTGCTTCTGGCTCGCTCTAGTGTCTCTTTGGCCACTCAAGATAAACCCCAGTAGCTGATTTTATGTAAGCATGGTACCATCCTTTCGCCTTTCAGGTTTTCAGCACTTTACCAGTTTCACAACTAGAACAGATTTTAGAGACCAGCTCTTGGCTTCTAACATTTGTGACCCACAGGGTAAGATGGAAAAGATACACCTGCATAATGTAAGACCTAGAATATGAAGCTGTAGGATGAGAGCCAGTTAGGGTAATGTGAGATGGGAATCCAATCCTCTATTTGGATTGCGTCTTCCCAGTGGTTTTGAGGGATACAGTTTAAGCATTCCAACTGATTTTGTTAACTCTTTTTGGAGATGAACAGAATCCTGAAGGAGATAGAGTAATTTGTTCAAGGTCACCCAGGGGATTAGTTCAGGATTTGAATCAAGGCTTTCTTAGCTTTACCACTTTCTGTAGATCCACAAATAAGAAAGACTACAGGAGACGTTCAAGGGAACGATCAAAGAGTGGCTGCCTCCCGTTAACCCCCCATCCCTTCAATGTCTCACAGTCCGTCAATAGGTCCCTATGAAAATCATCAATAACATTTCCTCCCGAAACATCTCCCTCCTGCCCTGATATAAATGCCTTGCTGGCTTGTTAATTTTAGTTGGAAAATCGGAGACGTAGTGACAACCAGTACCGCACAGGGTTCCTCTGCTGTTCAATAAATGCTAATAAACGGCAATCCGCAGCCTCAACAATTGCTTCTGCCTGAACCCAGATGCAAGGGCAAAGATTACTTTGGTCTGAATTGGATTTGAAAAGGCCGAAGGAACAAGCTTTGAGTGCGCAGTGGAAATGCCAGTTGAATATTAATTACTGCTGCGTTGCCGGCTTGTGGAAGGGTGTAGTGGTTCAGCGCAGAGACATGAGGGACTAGCAAAAGCCTTCAGAATGCTTGTGCTTGTGGAATCCAAGAGTGTGGCTTCAAACAGAGGCTTGGGAGCCTGGGGGTGGCTTTTTCTACAGCTTTCCTGGTGTTCCGAGAGGCCCTTCTGCTCTTGCAATTTGCTCATTTTATTTACTCTTCAGAATCATCGCAGTGACTCAGCCAGGAGCTGTCTTACAGGCAGGTTTTAATTAGTGGCCTGGGAATTCAAAAAGTAGCAGGGAGGTACATAGGGAAGCTACTTGCCCCACTAATTATTTCGCACACTCCAAGAATGGAATGCTCATGCCTCTAGTGATTCTCAACACACAGTTACGGCCAGCCTGTCTTGCACAGTTATCCCCCTGACCCCAGCATTAGTCATGTGTCACATGCGAAGGAGAGAGATTTGCTTATGGACATACTGAGATGATTTCCATATATTCCCACCCCCTGGCAATCTTTTAAATTATGAATTCTAAATTATGTCCTACAGATCTAACTGACCAATAGACGCATGACTAATTGTTTCTTTCCATTTGAAGCGGGAGCCTCCTGGTGGGCTGTATGTTTTGGTGCAATTCTATCGGCCCCAGGCCAGAGCTGGGCCATTTTAGCCACCTGAAGCGTGTGCTAATTGTCCTGAAGTATACCGCCTGGTGTGTGTCTCATTGCTGTAGTGGTTTTAATGGGAATTTCTAATTAAAAATAAGAAGAGAGTCAGGGTTGGATGCCTTTCTCCTGCATGACAGTTCAGGCGGAGCCCCCCTTGAGCATGCCCATGTGATCAAGTCCATGAGGGGAGGCAGCTAGGACAGGGACTGGCGTGTGTCTGGTTTGCCTACTAGGTACAGCTTGGGCTGCTGGAGCTCTCATTAGATCTGGGCCAATGTCAACGTGTCTTCCCACGTGCCACTTCTCCCAGCCTCTGTGTCAGTGTGTGGAGTGTGTGCCAGTGGGGACTCTGGGAAGGAACAAGGCAGGGATTTTGACCAGCTAGAGTTTCAGGCTGATACCTGGAGGGAGTTCATGATACAAGATTATTCTAGAAAATCATAGTCACACCCCACTGCTTCCAGAAGACCAGGTTCCCTGGTGATTCAGTAAGTGGTCCAAGGGTCTTATCAGATCAGAATGTCAGCTCTGTCCTTATGAATAGTACATTCTTGGTAAAGCCACTTAACTCTTTTGAGCCTTGGCGTACTTCCTTATAAAGTGAGCATAAATAACAATAGAAACTCTGATGGCATATTGGTGAGCATTTGCTTAAGACATTTTTGTATTGTACATGGTGAGTCACATTTCCTCCCCACGTCCCAACCCCATATTCCTACTACCTTGTTCACAGTCTAACACCACAGAGGACAGGAGAAGAGTGAGACCAAGTTCTGAGACTCTTAGTCGAAAGTAGAGACTAGAAAGAAAAGGCAACAAAAGAGAAAATGGGATTTTCTTATCCCTGTGGGAGAAGGCTCAGCCCACTTGTGCCAGCTGACCTTGAGAAGTTTTTGAGAGAGAGAGACTAGGGTTTGTAAGAGGTGAGCTGGGGGGAGGAAAGAGAAAATGGAAGAAGGAAGAGTTAAGAGGGTGAGAATTTGAGAGCGAGCCCTCTGTGACTTGAGCCCCTCAAATACATAAGATACCAGGAACTAATGATTTCCCTGAATTTTTGACCATTGGGCCATCTTCTGGTCCTTGCATGTGGAGAGAAAAAGAGGTAGGCCAAGTCAGGGGATGTATGCCTCCAGCTTCTGTCTTCTGGACCTGTGTTTAGGATTAGATATGAGGACATTATGAAGAGCTGTCCCATTGTCCTCATTGCCCAAAGCCTGAGGAGGACTAAAGTTGAACCTTTGACGACCCAGTCTTTTGGGAGTGACAAACACACACTAGAGGCATAGGTAACTAGCAGAGGCCTGTGTTGGCTTCTATAAGAGATGTGCAAAAGCATTTGGAGAAGCAACTTCATGCAGTAAAGTAGCTGTATACAGGTCTGAATTTGAGGTGGGGCATCAAACAGGTGCTCTGGCTAGAGCACATGCAGAGAACACAAGGATTGGGAGGTACAGAGTGTGCTCAGAATAGCAAACGGTCATCTACTATGGTTTCTAACAGCCTAGGCTCCAAGCCTGCAAGGTCAGGTGATGAAGGCTAAGTGAATACCCAACTTAGGAGCTGGGCCTATAAATGGAGCCCTGGTGACTTTTTTCTTATTTACATTAAGAGTTATCTCAATAGCCTTCAGTTTTATTTCCTACCACCTACCTACTCCTCCCTCCTCCAATCTATATTTGCAATTTGCTAATGCTGAGCTGGTCAGCAGGTTTTCTGTTGACCTCCCAGTGCCTTTAATTTTCCTTTCAAAGAGTTAGTTCTATCTGGCTTCTAATACTGTCACTAAAAAAAAATTAGATTTCTTAGTGAGATCTCTTGACTAAAAGTTTGAAGGGCTTTTAGAAATGACTTCATAAATGTTCTCATGGATGAGAAGGCAAAGTTCAGGAAAATCGCAGGCTAGGGAGTCCTTCAAACCAACCTCCTTATTTTAAGTAGATAAGAAAGAAAAGCTGCACAATAAGAAATTTTCAAGAATGAGAAATGATCTCCTGATTCTTAGATCCAGTTGGGGCTTTTGAAAGCTTTCTTTTGGCAGGAGGGTGATTGAATAATTTATTTTTTACAACCTGAAGGTGAGTAACACAGACTTGACTCTTGACTTAGCCACATACTTGCCTGCACAAGAGCAGAAATGTTCACTCCCCTGTGTGTCTTGTATCAGTACCAATCTCAGATGTAGGCAATCCTGTCCATGGAGTTTCCTAGATGAATGTGTCTATCTCTCCATTCTCGACTGCTATCTTGACTTGAGAACTCTTAGACCTACTTCTTTGACGTAAAGCAACTAAGTGTTATTGAAAAGGATAGCTTGCCAAAGTGGGAACCTCTCACTGTTTGGTCATGATGGTCATGAAGCTGGTGATGTCCTTGACTGTCCTGACCCAACTGAGTGATGTCCTTGACTGTCCTGACCCAACTGATAGTGGTCCAGGAGGGTGGTATAAATTTTAGTTTGGAAATGTCCTGTGGGCCACTGTGGGAAAGAGCATGGAGTAACCATGTGGATCAGAGGTGACTCTTCTGCATCCTCATTGGGACTTTGTTCCTTTCCCTTTTAAAGGAGGTGTGCTTGGCTGGAGGCCTAGTGACTGTTGCCCAGGACTCTTGAGTTTTCAGCTTGAATGTCTTCTATAAGTGGGAGAGCAAAGTGCATGCTTATTTTCACATACGTGTCTTATACATACATCCAGGAAAAGGACAAAAGTGTGAGTGAGTGAGTGTGTGTGTGAGTGTGTGTGTGTGTGTGTGTGAGAGAGAGAGAGAGAGAGAGAGAGAGAGAGAGAGAGAGAGAGAAGAGAGAGAGAGAAGAGAGAGAGAGGGGGGAAGAGGAGAGAGAGAGAGAGAGAAGAGAGAGAGAAGAGAGAGAGAGGGGGAAGAGGAGAGAGAGAGAGAGAGAGAGAGAGAGAGAGAGAGAGAGAGAACGCTTCTGAAGTCAGGAATTGGGGCTCAATAGCAACACTTGGTGGAGCTTTAGAATTCGTTTCTGCCTTTGTAAGCAGGACAAAGACACTCTGAAGGAAGCGTTTTGCTGGTATAGGTCATCTCTCTTCTCCTTCAGGCGATTCCTCTGCAAACAGGGTAACACAAAGAGTTCTAGAAGGACTTTGTATTAGTCATCTTTCTGTCTGTGTGATAAAATACCATAACCAAGGTAACTTATAGAAGAGTATGTTTGGGCTCACGGTTCCAGAGGAAAGAGTTCATCATGGTGGAGAGGCAGGCATGTTGGTTGGAGCAAGTCTACTCTCAATGAATACTTCCTCCAGCAAGTCCAGCCCTGCTCAGTCATTGCCTCCAACTGGGGACCAAGTGTTCAAATACACAAGCCCCTGGGGGGTATTCTTATTCAAAGCACTACACACAGACAGATTTCTCTTCTGTCCTTTATCACATGGCCTCATGCTACTCTGTGCAATTGACATTTGGTGTAGCCATCTTTTTATTTTTTTAAATGTGCACTGGTGTTTTGCTTGCATTAGTGTCTGTGGGAGGATGTCTTTTAAACTGTGCAAACAGCTCTGGGAAACACTGGTATTTTATCTCTTTGGCTGATGAAATAGTTGAAGATGGGAGTCAGGAGAGCAGTATTCTGATCGTAGTCTTGCTTACACATTGCAGAATGACCCTGGACACAGCTATCTGTCTCTCTGTTGAATTTCATCATCCGCATTTAATAACAACCTTTCATTTGTGGGAATACACAGGTTAGCTGCAGGAGAAACGGCATTTCCAAAATCATTTTCCATTATCTGCCTAATTCCTGTGTAAGACTGGGCCCCTTAACATTATGAGCCACAGGAGATTATAAGGATTTTGGTGGTTTGAATAAGAATGGCCCCCACAGGCTCATAGTTTTGACTGCTTAGTCATCAGGGAATGACACTATTTGAACAAGATTAGGAGGTGTGGCTTGTAGGAGGAAGTGTGTCACTGGGGGGTAGGCTTTGAGGTTCCAAAAGTCCACACCCAGGCCGAGGATGTCTCTTTTGGTCTACGGACCAAGATGTATTCTTAGCTATTACTCCAGGGCCATGCTTGCTACCATGCTTCCAGATGGAAGACAATGCACTGAACCCCTGAATCTGTGAGCAAGCCCTAAATTAAATGTTTTCCTTTATAAAAGTTGCCTTGGTCATTGATGCCTCTTCACAGCAATAGAACAGTGACTAAGACAAGGCCCCACCCCTCTCTGAAGGGGTAATTATGTTGGTAGGTAATTATGGTTGCTGGGTAAGGGAGAGTCGTTTTATTTAGCATTGCAGCCACCGCCAAGGTAATTTTAAGAAACGCCCACTCACCCACTCACCTATAACTCACCCTAATTAAAATCATTTGTTCAAGAAGTGTAGGAAAATACTTTCTTTGGATTTCAGTCAAGTGTTTGGTTGGCTAGCCTCTCTGCAATTATGTCAGCGGAACCTTTCCTCAGGCCTTCCTGTGAGGGGTGAACCCTCTTACAGACTGCTGCAGAGATAGTGTCTGTTCAGCTATCTACAGAGGTATGACTTTGAGGAAACGATGTGTTTGAAGGGGCATGGCAATAGAGGCGTTGTGCTTCATTCACATAGTAAGCAGCCGTGTTTATTGAGGGTGGGTGGTAGGGTTGCTGAGGTGCCTGGGGGGTCTATGTAAAAGAAACGTATGCATTTGCTCTGGCTTCCCTCTTGACAGTTGGAAGGGTTGAATGCCTTGGCCCTTCATTAAGGATCTCCTTACACAACAGTTTCTCAACATCCATGTACTGATCTGAAAAAGTCAGTTAAGGTCCTCCAGGGGATTGGAGATTTGTTACCTTTCCCCAAAAGGGCTGATGCCCCCTCAGCTTCACTCAACTCCTGAAAACCAATCCCATTCATGATGTCTCCGATGGCAGCATCACAGTATTATCACAGGAGGCCATATTCCAAGCACCAGGGGCATCAGGAAACTGATGTCTTTGTGGGTTTTTCCATTCTCTGTGTTTATGTCTGCATGAGATACAGACGGATACAGCTGCACAGAGAGTGGACTACAGGCTTGAGATCTGTCCAAGAACAGTCCTACACCATAACCAGCCTCCCCAAATAGCTTCTAGAACCAACTGAGGGCCCAACTCGAGAGGTTGGAAAAACTGGGAAGAATAGTTTTAGGGAAAAGTTTCTGAAAGAATTCGTTTAGCGTCACCATAGAAGCCAGAACACCAAGACTTGAAATCTGGCCTCCAGTTCTTAGATGCAGGCAGACTCAATGTCCTCAACAGGATTCCGATGCCTGAAGCTCTCCCACTCCAGTTGCAGTACCGCCCTCTATCCTGCTAGGTGGCAGCAGAAGGCTTCCAGTGGAAAGCATTCCACAGGAGTCAGCCTGACTTGGTGCCCAGTTTGGAGTCTGTGAGGGCTGCAGGGGAGATATTTTATGGCAGTGTAAGGATTATCTCAGGTTCCCTCTAAATGATGATATTATAATTACTTTTGTTTGGGCTGTAGCCCAGGTTGACATGGTATGGAATTATCTTTCTTTAGGCCACATTGCTAGCTTATGCCATATTTGAGATGAAATTAGGGCACCCTCATCACTGTGAAACCCTGCCTCTCAGGAGAATGTCATCTGGTTCTGGTCCCTATCTGCCCCCTCATCTTATCTTGAATCACGCATCTCTGGCTAAGTGCACAGCCACTGTTTACAGACTCCCAGGGTTAGAATACCACCTGACCACTTACTTGCTAACTGTTGTGTCTTTATGTGACTTCCCTTTACCTCACTGTCTTCTTTTATGAGGTAGGAATGAATGACTGCCAATGGCACTCAGTTTCTTTATAGTGCTTCTCATGAGAAGATAAGAGAATATTTTTGAAACAACTGTTTTGCTTCCATGGAAGCTGGTAGTCAACAAGTTTACAAGTTCTTAGCATAGATCTCACAAGCTCATGCAACTCTTTTTCCCTCTGAAACCATGTGACAAGACCTAGCTGGCCTCCTCAGTGATGAGAAACCACGCAGGAAGGAAGATACCAATTCTTCAGCTGGGGACCCAGTTCCATGTGAGCTCCACTGACATCAGGCAAAGTAAGGGTGAGGCCAATGCATGGGGCTTGGAGGTAGTGGTGATGCCGTTGAAACTATTGAGCCAGGTTAGATAAGTCTTTACCCTGCAGGGTCGCTACGGTGTTAGATGGTGATATACAGTGTCTAGCACACACTAAAGTAACCCAATACAGTTATTAGGACATCATCATCCCGGGCCATTGTCTGAGTTCTAGTCACACTGATCACTTTAATCTACTCTTTCTCTGCCTCTGCCTCTGTCCCCCTGCCCCCCACCCCCCATGTAAGTGTGTGTGGATGTGTGTGTGTGTGTGTGTGTGTGTGTGTG
>NC_034603.1:11799117-11800847 GCF_900095145.1 Mus pahari | reverse complement strand
ATGTGTGTGTGTGGATGTGTGTGTGTGGATGTGTTTGTGTGGATGTGTTTGTGTGGATGTGTGTGTGTGGATGTGTGTGTGTATATGTGTGTGTGTGGATGTGTGTGTGTGGATGTGTTTGTGTGGATGTGTTTGTGTGTGGATGTGTGTGTGTGTGGATGTGTGTGTGTGTGGATGTGTTTGATGTGTGGCATTTCTGCACATGGAAGACAGAGAAGATGGGATCTTCTATCTTCTTTGCTATCTTCTATCATTCTTTGCCTTGAAACGAGTGCCCTCCCTGCACTTAGGTTCACAACCATCTAATCCCACTCTCCTTTCTGCCCACCTCACACCTTTGCTAAGTACTAAGGTTACAAGTGCGTATCACAGATTTGTATGTAGGCACTAAGGATTTGAACTCATATCCTAATGTTTGTGCTGTAAGCAGTCACATTGACAACAGATGATGGAGGAGCCTAAGTCAGCCTACGTTTTGGGTGTGTGCTAGGTTCACAAGAGAAAAACTAGTTGCGTAAGATTCCCTGGACGTATGTGTTGCATGTGCTGCTTCCAATTCTTGCAGGTCAGAGATGTAGTCTGTGCTCCACTCTCACACTGGGCCAAGCATTCCTAACGCCCTGAACCCTGGGAAGGTAGGTACAAGTGAGGGCAGGCCCAAGCTGCACTGAAAATTATCTAGTAGGGACTTACTAAAGTTTCTTGGATAGATACATAATGAATGCAAATAAGAACAAATGAATAAATATTCATGATAAGTAATGATAACGTATAGGCAGAATAATAAGATTTCAGATTGGTAGGGATCGATGGAAAAACCAAGTTTATTTTTCTTTCTAAAAAATGATGACATGTTTCCAGTCTATCAGTAAAAAGATTATACACATATAACATGTACTACATATAGTCACTAGCATTACATTATAGAGGGAATGTTAGAGCTTCCCTCTGAGTGAGGTGGTACATCAGATAGTCACACAGTTGGTTTGGTTCATGAAGAATGGCAAGAGTAAGTGACCACTTGTGACCAGATTGGCCCAGGCTCCCTAGCATGTGGGAAACTGTAAAAATGGGGCCATCACAGGCAAATGGAGCTGGTTGGTAAGCAAGAAAAGAGCAGCATCAGACTGCTGGGCAGAGCACGGGTTTCAGGAAGGGCTGGGGTGTTGCATTTTCTTTTGGTTTCTCTATCCCCTCTTTTCCTTCTGGGGAGAGACTCTCTTACTACTATGGACTGCCTGTGCTCCTGAAAGCTTCAAAGTGCACTGCATGCAATTTGGACTCAGTCCTTCTGCCAGGAGGTAGAGCTGCTGAAACCAAACGTGCAAGCATGGTAACCTGCTTCAAGGTCCTTTAAAGACCTTGGCGAAAGAGCAAACACTTAAACTTCAATCTACTGGAGTCAATGCTCTGTTGTTTTTTTCGAATATATTGCTGGGATTTCTGAGTACTAGCAGCAGGCAGGGAGTCTCATGGCGAAAGTAGGGTTGGGGTTGGGGTTGGGATGGGGTGAGATCCAAGTTTTGGTGAATCTTTTCACTTGAAACAACTTATACCTGATTGGTAGGATTACTCATCCCCTAGCCCCCTACCTCTTGCATGACTGTATCAATTTTTTCTGTAGGATACTCAAGTCCCATTGCCCTTCACTTTCTGGCTCATGCTGGAGTCATTACACAGTACAGCTTTAGGACGGTCCTCCAAATGGCTTCTCCGTTTTTTTTTTTTTT
>NC_034603.1:11759188-11799027 GCF_900095145.1 Mus pahari | reverse complement strand
TTTTTTTTTTTTGTTTTTTTTTTTTACCAGGATGGAGAGGAAGTCAGATTGCTTTTCCATTTGCCATCTTGGTTGTGGAGCTCTTTGAGAGTGCCATTGTTGAGAAATTACTTAAGTGACAGGCCAACTCATGACTAGTGGTGATGACTTGGGTATAAACGTTTAATGCACGGTTTGGCTCTCCTTGGACTTTTTGTCCAATGTATAGGCACTGTCACTGTCTTGGGGAGACTGGGGCAAAGAACACTCCTTGACTTAACTCTGAAGACTCAGAATAAGTCATTGCAGACCTAGATTCTCTTGACAGCCTTTTAGAGAAATGCTTCTGGTTCTTTAACATTTTTAGCATTTACAATGTATAGGGATATGAAGTGCATGTAATTCTTTCCTTATGACTGCTTAACTTAGCTGAATCATGGGTCAGCAATGGCCATGCCATTCTTGAAGATGTCACTTTGCATTCATAGTTGCTCTGTCATGTGAGTCTCTTCCTGAGTGAAGCTGTGTTATATCTTTGAATTTTCCTATTGAAAGTGTTGAATGAGGATAGGTAATTTTATTTCAAAATAAATAAGTAGTTTGATGAGGAGAATGTCATGTCTTTTTTGAATATTCCTTAGATGGTGGGACATGTGGCCCATTAGTGGAAAACCTTTAGTATGTGTATTCTTCCTTCTACTTAAATATTTGAGTTGCAACCCCACAGCTTTTGGCAGTATCTGTTGTACTGCATGTAAATCCCATTTTCATCTTTGGCTTAGAGCAGTGGTTCTCATCCTGTGAGTTGCATACTAGATATTTACCTTACCATTCATAACAGTAGCAAAATTACAGTTATGAAGTAGCAACAAAATAATTTTATAGTTGGGGGGTCACCAGAACATGAGGAACTGTATTAAAGGGTTACAGCATTAGGAAGGTTGAGAACCAATGGATTAGACGAGAGATGGTGTTGTCATGATCTTGAGACGAAGTCTTCTTGTGTCTCTTCTAAAACTGGAGCTCTTGGGGTGAAGTGATGGTTTGACAGACCTAGTAACGTCCACATTCTGATACATCCCCAAGGTCTATAATACTGGTTGGAGTCGTGGATACTTACTGCTTAGTTGCATTGGGTCATAGGCATTACTTAGAGGAACATAAGGATGTACACGAGCTATGAGAACACAATGCAACAAAACCATCTCTGTATCCAGACTATCATTTTCAAACGGTACTTCCTGGCAGCAGAAATACAGCCAGAGTCAGCTAGCCTGACAGTCAAGTTTCCCTCAAATCCTTTAGGGCCAGCATTTCCTGAAGGCAGTCAACCCTGGAGAGGAGAACCCATGAAACTCTCAGTCATTCCTCTACAGAGAGGAAAGGGGACCGGGTCACTTGCTTAGTGATTGGATGGTCTCTTCTGAGTTTGTATCCATTTCCGATTTCTGTAGTCCCTCATATGGTCAGTGAACTCTGAGATCTGCGATGGCTGCCTTTGCTTGAGTGTCGAGATACATCCTTTTGACCCCTGGAATAGGCCGTGGGAGCCACTGTCCTATTTGGGTCCAGAAGGCATTCCCCAGAAGAAAGTTTAGCCAAGGTATCTCCTGAGCATGGCTCATCCCTAGAATGCTCTCTGCTGCATCTCGCATCCTGGAGAACCCGCTCTTCCACATGCTTCTGCCTGGGAGGGCTAGAGTTCTTTGAGGTACTGGCTCCAAAGTCCTGCTGTGCTTCAGGTGGTACTGGATGGCATGGGGGCCCAGTGTGGACAGTGCCAGTAGCAGGAGCTGAGGCAGGGGCAGGCCTCTGTTTGCTTCTCCAGTTCTGGATTTCAAGGTTTCTTTTGTCTTCGGGCAGCTTGTCAATTTTCTGAGCTTTTGAGATCAGAGACTTCCCATATGTCCCTTGTAGAGACAGGAGAAAATACCTAGTAGGAAGTAAAGGGGGGGGGGGATAAAAGGACAATATAAATCCCATTTGTCTCTACTCAATGACCAGGCCTGATTTTGAAAAAGAAGTCTATAAGGTACCAGCTCTAGGAACAGACCATAAGTCCTAAAAAGTAGGCCATAAGACACCAGCTCCAGAAACAGACCATAAAATCCAAAATAAGGTCATAAAAATCCCTTCCTAAAGAATAGCCTCGGGGTATTCACAAGAATGGGAAACTAGCTTATCCCAGGATGGATCATCTGTGCTGGACAGTCCTATCTCATCCCATAGCTAAGCATTCATAACATAGGAATGCAGACCACTGATCACGTAGCACAAGTTAATCAGAAGCTGACCCCTGTGACCTTCCCAGCACCTGCCAATACAATATTAGATTAACTAACTCACTCTCTAAATACAGAAGAACTAACTTAGTAGCCAACCAAGTTATACTGCCACTGCTTTGGCCCCAACTAATCACATTAGAGATTACCTAATCCTTCTAGAGAGTTCTCCTAGTTCCCTATAAGAAGGCCTTCCCATCTTTTTCTGGGGTCACCATTTTAGAGAATGGCTGACCCTGGATGCTGATAATTTCTGCAGAATAAATGCTCTTCGTCTTTGCATACTGAGTCCAGAGTCTTCCTTCGGCGATTTTTGGAGCCTTACCAAGGGATTCTGGTCAGCTAGAGTATGGTGAGCATGGCTCTGGCAGGCCTTGCCCTTCTCCCACATCCCCTCTGCCTTGCTAAAACTCATTAGATTACATTCTTAAAGCTAGTCACCAACGTCTATTCTCTTATTTGGCCACTTCCTCCTTCCAAGGCTGATTACCAAGGTCCAGCTATTAAAGTATTGTAGTCTAGCAACCAAAAGCTTCTTTCAGCTCATCTAATTAACATGCCCAAGTAAAATTAAATACCAGACCCTCACATGGAATTTCCCCTTGTTTATAAACTACCCATTTTCCTATGGACCAAGTCTGTCTCCTCTCTATTGAGAGGCAGTCTTTTACCCCCCTCCCTCATTCCCTTCCCCCTCTTCCCCATCCTCCATTTCCTGTCTTTGTTTCTTATTCTCTGCCCTCTGTCCTTCTGGGGCCAACAAATCTCCTTTGTGCTGAGAACTTCATCTTGGGGGTCCTGAGCTGACACTTTCCTTAACAGTTGCTGACTTCTTGAATTCAGCATTGAAAGGGGTCTTAGAATTTAACTCTGCACAGATCATCTTTATTGGACTCTGAGTGACCCCTCTCAAAGCTAAGGGTGGCTGCCTCTGGTGGAGCAGAAGAAGCACGATAGCTCCAACAACACCTAACAGTTAATGCTTATTCTGTGCCAGGACTGTTCAAAGTGCTTTGCTGAGTGCTGACACAATTCTCTCAAAAAATTCGTGTGCTTGGTACAGTCGAGGACACACATGTGGGGACATTGCCAACTTATGTGAGTATATTTTGTGACATTTGTACTATAATGACATTGTCTGATGCTGTGGTTTTCATTTCTTAATCTGTATAATGCATAACTACACTCCCTTTTGTACACAGATGTGGAAACTAAATCTAGCAGTTTGTCTGATGTCAAGTTATGGTCAGACTCAAGTACTCTAGATCTACAGGCTAGTCTCTAGTTTACTGTACATAGAACAGTTTTTTTTTTTTTTTAATGGAACTTTACTTATATAATTAGTCTTTGCCCAGTAAGGAAACTGACACCCCTAGATGCTGAGGAGAGCTTGGCAAGGTCTCTTGAAAAGGTCTGAGACATCTGTAGCTCACCCTGACTTGTCTTCTTCCTGCCCAGCTGTTTGCAGCCTGTGGGAGACTCTAAATCCTGGATCCAGATTTATCCAAGTGGAAGGGTGAGAATGTTAAGTATGTGTCACAGGGCACCCACATTCCCTTTCTAAATATTATCTAAGAAGCAGCCCACCTGGCCTGGAGGACATTTAGAATGTTAATTTGAAAGTCTTTTAAGAGAAAGTCTTTCATTATTCTATTGTATTTCAAAGTTGCTTGGTGAACCCACAAGGGCCTAGGGTTTTCTCAAGACTGTAGATCTCACCAGTGAATAAGTAGGGGGGCAAGTATATGCTTCAGGAAAGATTGGATTTCTTGTCTGTCCCCTGAAGTCTCCCTAGTCTAAATCTCTCCCACAGGACACTGCCTTTCTCCTCCACCCTCCAGTCAACAAATATGTGTTAAGTTCCCACAGCAGTCAGGTCCTATAGGATGAAACTTTGGATAAGAGAGAACTCCTACTTTCTTGTTACAAGAGAGTGTAGTTTCTGAGAGAGAAGGCTTAAATACTTGGTCTTATCTGAAGACCATCCTTGAAGAAGTGTTTGGGTGGAGGACTGAGGCTTTTGTACGGTCAAGCTCAGGGGTGAGGTGGGGTTTGAGACACCAAGACAAACTAGCTGAAGTGTGGGAATGACAGTTAGATCCTAGATGGGGAGACAGTGACTAGAGAAGGCAAGGACTGTGGGCTGTGGTTTGCATTTTGTATTTTATTATAAAGGCCCAGGGATGCTTTTGTGACTGACAAACGCATGACCAGACCAGACTTTGATACATTAATAATAGTGAGAAAAGTCCCAAGAGGGGACAAATTGTATAATTTGGGGTGTCAGGGAAGTAGCCTGTGTATGATGGCAGCTGTAGAAATGAAAATTGCAGATGTATCTGAGAAAGATACTGAAGGTAGAACTGTTGACTTGTTGCTGGATAAACTATGGCTATGCAGCCCCAAGGGATGCCAAGAATAATTGCTAGAGGGCAATCGGGGCCCTGGCATTTGATGAAGGGAACTCTAAAGAGGCTGGCTTTGGAGGGTGAACCTTGAGGAAAGTCATAAGTGCTCTCTAATTTTGTTAGACTGTGTGCAGTTGATGAATGAGTTAGAGAAATGTAGCTGGAATCAATAAGAGGCCCATGTTAGAAGCATCTGAGAAAGATTTTTCAGTTCAGAACAGTGATTTTTGTATGTATGGAGCAAGTATAAAACTAGGAGACCAGAGAGCCTGGGATGAAGGCTTGCCATCACTGTATCTAGGCTGTGAGTTGTAAAGGAAAGAAAGAGAAGTTGGAAGACATTCCAAGCATAGGCCATGCTGAGCCACCTCTGCAGCCTACCTGACCTATTTTCTAAGTCAGAATTATTTCTTTTATTTTTTGAGAGTATATAATTTCCCGTCTCCTTCCTCCCTCAAACCGTCCCATATAACCTTCCTTGTTCTCTTTCAAGTTCATGGCCTCATTTCTTATATACACACAGACACACACAGACACACACAGACACAGACACACACAGACACACACAGACACACACAGACACAGACACACACACACAGACACACACACACACACACACACACATCCCTAAATACATAAATACAACTGCAAAAAAAAAAAATGTCAAGGGCAGAGGGCCCAATTCAAAGGATTAAGAGGATACATTAGGGTTTAAGCTTGGTATGTTATTTTGTTCTTAAATCTGTAAAATAGTTTGCATACATCTATGCTCTAGTTGAAAGGAATTTGTCATGTCCCTTTGACCTGGGTGGATTACCTAGCCTAAGGTTAATGGCCTATTATTCTAAGATTGGTGAGGAAGATCAATCCCCATTATGAGTAATATGACTTTCAACTTTAAGCCAGGAACAGTTTTCTACAGCAAACATTCTGTCATGTGGGTTTATATAAACAAACAAGAATCACGCCAAACTTGTAAGTCAGCAGTGCTTATAACTATTAAAATAATCCCTTCATTATCAGAAGAAATCCCTTTGACCTTAGTAAATAGAATTAAGTGGGAATTCAATGTTGTGGTGCTACTGTGAGCAAAGCTTTGGCCTGTCTACCATGGTCAGTAGCAAGTACATACTTGCTAACGTTTCCCTAACTCATCCCCGTCTGGTCAGCAAGCCATCACTCTGATGCCCATCTGTTCTCTCCATGTGTGTCAACAGTCTGCGCACATGTTTTAATGGCCTTTCTTAAGCTGCTGCTGCAGCCTAGTTAGACTCTGGCTCCAATCATTTTTCTAATGAAGAACACTGGGCTTACGAATTTCTCCTAGCTTTGAGGTTATACAGTGTGTCTCAAACATGCGCTCCACAGAGAAGCACCATTATTGCTGGTATTTTCTTCAAAAATGCGAAAGCAGAAGTTTTTAGGTGGGAAGCGTCAGGAAACGCTTTGTGAATATGAATGCTTTATCAGGAAGACAGAGCCTTTAACAAGGTTACACACGTGTTTTAAACCTATAAAGTGTTCGCTACTTCATGAAAAAAATTAAAATTTCTGAGAGAAATCTGCAGTTCTGCTTCGCAATTCTTTGCTGGAATGACAGGAAGTTCACTGCCTGCTTGTGTGCATTGCATGTGGCTTGCTGTTCTGCTGCCTTTCCTCCAGGGACCAAAGTGCAAGGCTCCCCCACTAATAGAAAAAGATTATAGGGATTGAAAAAAAGAATGCTCCCTTACCGCACAACAGAATTTATAAGCCAGGGAGGTAAAATGATCATTCCCTCATTCCATATGTCACAGCAGAGGCCATTTTGTTTCTCTATGGCTGACCTGGGACCCGAGTCCATGTTATTTACCCTCTGGCTTATTGTTCCTTTATCCAAGCACCTCGCCTCTGCACAACAATGTCAAGGCCCCGGTGAACTTGACTGATTTAGAAGCTTTATGGAAACACACCTCTGGGATATCTGTGTGTGCGTTTCTAGAAAGGTTTAGCCGGGAGGAAAGGACCACCTTTCCTGTGGGCAGGGGTCCTGGGCTGTGCAGAGGAAGTAAGCTGAGAACCAATGTTCATGTCTCTCTGCTTTCTAAGCCTGGGAGCAATGTGACAGGCTCCATGATAGACAATTGTCAAACTGTGAGCTGAAATAAAGTCCTCTATCCTTAAGTTGATTTCGCCAGGAATTTCTTCACAGAATCTAATACATTCGCAGTATGTGAACTTAGGGGAGACTGGGTATTTTAAAGGACATTGCCCAAGCGCTCAAACCTTGGTAGAAGAGCCACAACTGGTGTGAGGAGGCAGATGAGGTAGAATGTGGGGTCTGAGAGCTGCCTTTCCATCACCCAGTAGGGATTGGTGGGGCTGTTGCAGGTGACACAAGTGGCGTTGTATATTAGGGAAACCACGAAGTACATCAAGAAGCTGCCGAGGAGGACAAGGCCATGGAGGACAGTCTGTAGAGGGGACAAAGAAGATGTTGTTGGAGGTTATAAAGTTAGGTTGTGGAGCAGCAAAATGCACACAGCTTAGTTAACCTTTGTTTTAAACCATTTCGAAGAGACATACACAGATCAAACACTCACAAAATGGACAGATACTGGAGCAAGCTCTGCTTAGCTGGGTTTTGAAAACTGACTCAACTTGTAAAATTTTGTCCAAAAACGTGTAATGGCTAAGAGCATCCTAGACAGTAGAATTTGAGATGAAAAATTCAAGCATATCTTAGTAGATAAAATTAAGGTAACAACATATCTCTTGGTAAATGGCCTGCCTATCTTTATTCCTGAGCTTAAATTCAGTGTTCATCATTTTAAGGAAAGTTTTGTATATGTTTACACACCCGTGTTTATGGATGAATTCTTTTTTTTTTTTTTTTTTGAGACAGGGTTTCTCTGTGTAGTCCTGGCTGTCCTGGAACTCACTCTGTAGACCAGGCTGGCCCCGAACTCAGAAATCCTCCTGCCTCTGCCTACCAAGTGCTGGGATTAAAGGTGTGCGCCACCACTGCCCAGCATGGATGAATTCTTACTTTGTCATCTATAGGAATCCCTTTTGCTTATGGATTGGATATTTATGCCTATTTCCCAATCTATATAATGAAGCTCTAGTTCTCAATTGATAGTATTTGAATATGATGAGGCTCTTAGAGGTATCTTAGGAGTCCCCATTACTGGACTTAGTGCTCTCATAAGAAGAGACACAAAAGAAAAGATACCTTTCTTTCTTTTTCTTCCAGAGATGTATAAAAGAGAAAGGCAGCTGTCTTCAACCTGGGATAAAGACTTCCCCCAGATAATTCCTGGGCCAGGATGCTGACTTTGGACTTTTAACCTCAAGAATGGTAATACATAACTTTTTTTTTTCCTGTTTAAACTCCATTATCTACAGCATTTGTTATGAGCCCCAGGCAGACTTAAAATAACTCTACATTTTCTTTCACTCAACATCTACGTGAGAGCCACGTGTACACAGATGTTATATTTCTAGCTTGTTCATTTTAACTATAGAATCTTCTTGACTCATGCCAGAGTTAAGCCTTATAAACCTGTTGTAAGTAGAAAATAGTGCATGTTACAAATGTGTCTGACTATACCTGACCCTCTGAGCACCCCAGCCTAGCAGTGTAGCCCAGAGAATGGGTTGTTTGTCATTGTGATTACAAGGCTGAGTGGAGCCTGCTGGCTTAGCTCTGTAGCTGCCTTGGGAGAATACCCTACACATGCTGCCAGCTCAGGAAAAGATCTAAGTTCAACATTTGAAATACAGCTTTTAACCCACATATGCGGTGTTGGCACCACCATAAAATAAAACAGAGACAGAGATGCAAGCTTAACTATTGCTAAGATGGGACTACATGTGTACATGTACAAACATACCACTGGGAATTTTACTGTTGATATACATTATGCTTTTTGTTTGCTTGTATGTATGTATGTATATATAAGCACACCAACATGTAAATATATACACACATAACATATACATATATAAAATTAAAAACAATGCTGTAGCAAATATTTTTGTATGTTTCCTTACACACATGTAAGATTATTTATTACTGTTATTTGTAGGAGTGACATTCTTTCATAGACCCTGGGTACTTTAAACTCTTTTGATTGTTTTAAAAGTCATCCTCTAGAGCAGTACTTCTCAACCTTCCTAACGCTGTGACCCTTTACTACAGTTTCTTATACTGTACTGAGCCTCCCCCCACCATAAAATCATTTTAGTTGCTACTTCATACCTATAATTTTGCTACTGTTATGAATCATGATGTAAATATCTGTGTTTTCCAGTGGTCTTAGGTGACCCCTGTGAAAGGGTCATTCAACCTCCAAAGGAATCATGACCTACAGGTTGAGAGCTGCTGCTCTAGCATCTATTATCGGTTTATAGTCTGCTAATAGGATAAGAAAGTTGCTGTACTTCTTCACCTTTAACATACTGCTGAATTTTACCAAAACAGAATGCTTAAGTTGCATGACCTTTTTTATCCTTGGACTGCCTATGATCATGTGGCATCCAAATCACTCTAGCCGTGGAATACGTATAACTGGCATTTGAATGAAGGTGTTCCTTCAAGGCTCTCACGGTGGCACCTAAGGCCCTACGTGTGACCAGAGCAGGTAGGATGTTTTGGGGAAGCGATTGAGTTACAAGGGCTCTGGGCAAAGAATGGATTTATAAAAGAGGCTGGAGGGAGAACATTCTGCCATTATAATATAAGAATGCTGTATCCAGTTTTGGCTCCGTCCTCCAAAAGTAAGTCATCTTGGAAATGGAGGAGTTAGACAGTAGCCCCTCTCAACTTCCTGTCCTTAATGCTAGCTTTCCGCGCCTTCATCTTGGACTTCCAGCCTTCCAGATACCTCAAAGTCCTACTGTTTACAAATTTTGTTTGTTAACAGAGATTTTGTTATAATAGCATAAGCCGTTTAAGACAAATCTCTTTTCTTATTTTTCTAGTCCATGATGAAACAGTAAATTATAGAAATGGTATGTTGAGTTTGGTCAAACTCACTTTATCATTCTCTGGCGCTGGTGTTTTGGGGGATAAGATTTAGTTTGTTTTTATTTGTTGAGTTGATCTTGAGCATACTTTAGTAACCTTTAAGCTTGAACACCATTACTCTTCACCTTCCTCCTCCTCCTCATCTTTATTCCTACTTGGCTTTTGTGTATCTCCTACCCCATCAGTTTTGCTCGAGTGTAGTTTCACTGGAGTTCTGTGGAACACACATTTATCCTCATACTGATTTTTTTGACCTACCAGCAGTCATCCTCTTAAAGAAAACCCTATGTCATGTTTTGTTAATCACTCGGTAAGAGGTTATTCATCATGATTTTCTTTTTTTACTTCATGTGCTATTTAGTGATTAAGCTGAAGTTAAAGATACTAAAAATTAAGGATTCCTATGGAAAAAATGCACAGTTAAATATATCTATTTTCTTTGCTAAATAACGTACCTATTGTTTTTGAGTATTCTTGACAAATTAAATATTCTTTTCTTTAAGTGAATAATAAACCTCATAGTTTATTTGAAAATGCCATTAATTTCAAAAAGCTAAATAAATAAGGCTTAATTATATCCACTAATGGCCCATGCACATGCAGAGCTACTTCAGTTATTTCCCCTCAGGTCTTTGATTAGAGTTAAGCCTCTGTTTTTGAGCAGCTTTTGCTTTGGTTTCCCTAAGTGCTGGTCCTCTGGGCAAGCTCCAGTAAAAATTTCATTGGAATGGCCCCTAATCACTAGCAGATCTTTGAGACCATCTCCATGTCTGTTTTGGTCTTGTACAGTTTTACTATTTACATTTAAGTGGCATCATCAGATCTATTTCGACTAATTTTAATTCTGAATGTTCAGTTCTTCAAATATTGCTTACCAGCCCCTCTCCCCTTCTCATCACCTCATGATTCTTTCGGGGTGGACACTGAGCCATTGTTTTCCAACCACCTTTTCTGTTCATAACTTATTACTTGTGAGTCATTCTAGATGAGTTTTTGATTTTACTTCCCAATTTGGTAGTTCTTTCTTTCTCTCTCTGTCTCTCTCTGTCTTTCCCCCACTCTCTTTCTTTCTTTCTTTTCCCACGTTGTCTGATCAAGAACGGGTTCCACAGATTGTACCTTCAATTTCAACGCTTTTTTTTTTTTTTTTTTTTTTTTTTTTTTTTTTTTTTTTAATTTTGGGCAGTTTTAAAGTTTCCCGAGCTGGGCTCAGTTCCTAATATCAAAGTCCTGTCTTTGACTCTTACATCTCTTACTCACTGTTTCCAATGTAGCCATACCCCAGGAGCTTGTCAATACCATATTTTCCATAGCTTATTTTATAGGGTAGACATAATTGGACAACAATAAATGAAGCTCTATATTCCCCTGCTATAAAAGATCCAGACTCCCCTCTGGCATGTCTGTGTCCTGCCTCATAGAAAGCATGCTGTACCTGATCTCCTCACTGTGCCGCTGCCTCTTCTGGTACTGATGGCCCATATAGAAACCTACCGTGAACTTACACCAAAAGAGGCACAGTGAGGCTTATCACTTTGTTCAGTGGTCACTGGCACACATTAGAAAAGATTTCCACAATAAGACCTCTTAGTCCCAGAGGTTTTCTTGGTGCCTCTTCTATAGCCTGTGATGGTGGTAAGGGAGGGAAGTTTCATTGCACGACGCAGGCATGCACTGAGCCTGCTTAGGAACCTTTTAGAGTTTTTAGTACATGTGCTTTCAGAAGCACTCATTTCCACATGAATATAGGTAGATCTTTTCCCGCTGTGAAAAGCACCAGGGCTGAAAAGTCACTTCTTTGAGTGGCATGGAGTTTCTTAATCTTGTTATATCTATTCCTAAATCTGTAAAATGGGAATATAAAAAAGAGCCCAACACCAAGAGCATAGTGAATTTAAATGAGGTAATTTATGTGCATCATGCCAATTAATACTGGGCATATGATTTTGAGCCCTTTAGAGTTATTGATTAAGGAAACTTAGTGAAAGTGCTCTCTCTCTCTCTCTCTCTCTCTCTCTCTCTCTCTCTCTCTCTCTCTCTCTGTCTCCTATCTATCTATCTATCTATCTATCTATCTATCTATCTATCTATCTATCTATCTATCTATAATCTAGAGGTTGATTTTAGTGTCTGTTTTCTTCAAACTCCATCTTATCTTTTGAGACAGGGTCTTTTGTTGAATATGGGGATCACTGATTCTGTCAGACTGGCTAGCCAACCGTCTGCTGCAAAGATCTTCCTATCTCCATTTTTTCTGGCACTCGGATTACAGGTACACACCGCCATATCTGGCTTTAATGTGGGTCGTGGGTATCAAACTCAAGCCCTCACCTTACTGATTGAATCACCTCCTCACCCCGTCTTTTACGATTTAAGATACCAAAATATGATATTTGCAAACGCTTGCTATGTGGTAAATAAGTCAAATGGGCAATCGTCCTGCGCACACAGCCTCAGCTGTACTCAAGGTAGTGTTTCCTGGTTCTGCGGCGCTCCTGAAGTTTTCATCAGTATCTAGTTTTGCAACTCTCTCACTGCTTTATGTTTGTTTGTTAGTGTTGTCAGCATGGTTGGATACTGAGGCCAACAAGGCCAATTCCACTGCTGTGCAAGGGCACAGTGAGAAACTAATCAATTTATTGAGCCAGATCAACTATATATAGTAAAAAGAACTCAGAAATTGGAGTGCAGTCAATGAACAAGACTATGAGTTTTAAGCTAAATGGCCTGTGGGGTCCTTACCCATGTCTTCATTTCCATTGCCTGGTGCAAGAGGATGGTGGTGAGGGAGATGGTGTTGATTGGCGTTCCAAAAGTAAAGACATCTATGTCTGAACCTTGGTAGGTCTGAGGAGGAAGGAAAAACGGGCACTGTCAAGTAGGCATAACAGGGCATGCACAGATTTAAGGCTATGTATTAAATACAGTGAAGCCAGGAGTCAAAGGAGGGAAAGGAACATGGTGAAGAGAGAGGGGAAAAGATGGGGTTGATTCAAGGAACTGAAACATAAAAAATGAGTAGAGGCTATTAAATTGCTTAGGAACATGTTTGCTTTGGTAAAAGCAGAAAAGCATGGTGGAACGGTGCACAAAGGCTTTCTTGAGCATTTCCCAGGCAGGGCATAATTGCCGAGGGGATGCGTGTCTACCTTCGAGGAGTTTGTGGTCTTTTAGGCAGGGCAGGTAGTGGTATACTTTAAGAGGATGAGAGAGTTCTGTGAGAACTAGACACTCTGGGAGCACAGACGAGGTTAATCAGCCGAATCTGAAGTATGATCAAGGAAATGATAGTCTAGACAGAGGGCACGTTTAGGAGTGGCCAGCGTGATTGGTTTGGTGAACATGACATGAATCTAGACATATCTGGGAAGAGAGAATCTTAATTGAGAAAATGATTTCATAAGATTGGCCTTTAGGCAAGTCTGTAGGGTATTATCTTGATTAATGTTTGATGTGTGAGAGTGCTACTCCTGGGCAGATGGTACCGGGTGCTATAAGAAAGCAAGCTGGAAAGGACACTGATATAGCTATCTCTGTGAGGCTATGCCAATGCCTGGCAAATATAGAAGTGGATGCCCACAGTCATCTATAGGATAGAACACAGAGACCCCAATGAACTGAAGGGGTCTGCAACCCTATAGGTGAAACAACAATATGAACTAATCAGTACCCCCAGAGCTGGTGTCTCTAGCTGCATATATAGCAGAAGATGGCCTAGTCAGCCATTGTTGGGAAGAGATGCCCCCCTTGGTCTTGCAAACTTTATATGCCCCATACAGGGGAACGCCAGGGCCAAGAAGTGGGAGTGGGTAGGCAGGGGAGCAGGGTGGGGGGATATTCAGGATAGCATTTGAAATGTAAATGAAGAAAATATCTAATAAAATAATTTAAAAAAAAAAGAAAGCAAGCTGATCAAGCAATGAGGAACAAACCAGTGAGCAGCATTCATCTTTGGCCGCAGCTTCAGTTCATGCCTTTAGGTTTCTGCCTCAAGTTTCTGACTTCCCTCAGTGATGGACTGTGATATAGAACTGTCAAGCTGAATAAACCCTTTCTTCTTCAAGTTAATTTTGGTCATGGTGTTTTTATCACAGCAATAGGAACATTACCTAAAATAAATGGTTTCAGCTCTAGGGCAGGAGCTATAGAGGCTAAGAAGCATAGGGTGGATCTTGCTCAAAGATGCCTCCTTCCTTTGGGAGACTGGGCACCTTTGTAGTCACTTTAGAAGGCAGAGAAATTACAGACATGCTATAATTTCATGGTGATAGTATAGAGCACAGGCTTGCACAGAGGAGGGGCTGCCACAGTAAGATGAGCGAGCAGAGGAAGTCAAACAACATGGTCCCTGACAATACAGTCCCATATCTAAGCAGACCAGGAAGCAACTCCAAACTGTTTTCCCACAAGGGGTAATAACCTAGTATAATGACAATATTTGGTTTTCTAAGAGCTATTGGAAATGAAGCTTTGCACAAATTGTTCTATCTTCTTGAACACTTTGGGCTGGATGTATCCAGCTAGTCATTTGCAGTCTCTGCCATGATGTACACAAAAAAGACACTATTAGTCTTGATTTTGTATAACTAAGACTAGTTTCACATGTGACTTGTATGTCTAGGATGAGACTATATGACTTACCAGGTAAGGGATAAAGAAACAGATGAGGCTCTGGTAGAATGCATCAGCCATGGAAACCCAGAAAGTTGACAGGTTGTAGCACTGCAGGTAAGAACACACCAACAACTCAGCATCCTGGCAAGCCAGCCTCTGGCCTTTGCAAGCATCTTCCTTGTATGGCTGGGTTTCACAATATGATACTTTGCATACCTGTCATCTTAGCTACAAAAGAATAGAGTCCTAGTTCTGCCTCCTACATGTAACTTTGCGGAAATTATGAACCTTCTCTGAGAACTGTTTTCTTTTCCAATAAAATATGGAATTCAAGGGCACTAAGTGCAACTGTGCTTTTGGTATCTCGGAAGTGCTGTCAACATTATTGTCAACGCCATACATTAGCTCTGTCATGAGTACTGCTGATTTGAAGTAATTAAGTGCTGTCTGCCATGGAGAGGTCATTCACAGACCAGTATCAATGTTCCCAAGAGTCAGAGATCAACCCTTTTAGAGACAACATTTCTCATCTTGTACCTGCTCTTCCCCCTTCTTGATGGTGGTGGTGGTGGTGTGTGTGTGTGTGTGTGTGTGTGTGTGTGTGTGTGTGTGTGTATGATATATACTCAAGGACTACATTATGTATTGAGCATGGCTATGGGGAGGGTAAAATTAGAAGAGCCTGAGATGGGCTACGCCCTCTCCCCTTCTTGGCTGCTTGGGTTGCTGTATTGTCCTCTGTCTTTGGGTTAGGACTTAGTTTGATTCTTTTGATTCTCTGACTGTCCACAAAAATAATAAACGGCTCTAAGACACTACCTTTGGCTTTGCTCTTCTTCACACTAGGTGCCAAGGCATGTACTGGACTCTCAGGCATTTCAAAGCTCTTTCCTTACAACTCCCTTGGTGGCAGCCAACATTGCTCCCATCTCTTCTGTGTAGCTTCCTTGTTTGTGCCTTGGCTAGTCTCACTACTTGGGTTCTATCTTCAAGTCATTCAGAGCTTCAGTATGACCTTTTCAGAAACCTACATGATGACTTCCTTAGCCTGCTGAAGTTTATTTGATTAAACTAGTTCTAGACGCTGTATAATCTTGAGGTCTAGTTCTGCCTTCCTTTAGAAGGATTCACTCTGTGCCTTACTAATGAGGAGAAAACTAGCTGTTAGTCATAGAGGATTTTCAAACCAGGAGCAATAATTTGGGCATGATTTAAGTATATATCCCCAAGGGTGTTCATGTTGGAAGCTGATCCTCAGTGTTGTTTAAGACATGTTGCCTAGTGGGAAGTGGCTCGGTCACTGAAGGAAGGTGTTTTCTGGATTAATGCTGGTTTTACAGAGTGAGTTAGTTCCCAGGAGAATGTGTTGTTAAAATGACCCTGAGCTACAGATCTCGCTAGCTTCCTGTCACACCATGTGATCTCCGGTTCTCACATATGCTCCCACCGTGATGCCACCTTCATGCCATGATGGAGCCCAGGAGGCCCTCACCTAAGAAGGCGGAGCAGACAGAGTTGCCTGATCTCAGACTTTTAGCATCAAAACTATGAGCTAAATAAAAATCTTTTGTAGTATTATCCAGCCTTGGTGTTTTGTTAGAGGAACAGAAAATGGGCTTGTAACTGGTCTTAGAGGTTTAATTGTTGCATTTCACAGCCTAGAAGGGTGGGGGTCTTATCATATATACTCCACACTTTAGCTCTGGCACTTGATGTGATATAATTATGATGCTATTAAAAAATACTTATTAGTCTTATCTAACATTCTTAGCAGAAAGTTTGAAACAGTCCAGAGTCACCCAGGGTCACGCAGGGGGTAAGTGACAGATTTGTGGCTAGGCAGTAGACTTCCTGACGAGTAGCAACACTTCTCTTTCTCTGACATGCAGGGAACAGTTAGATCAGAGGTCATGCTGAGGTCAGAGAGAATCTGAAGCTATGTCCCCATACCTTCTGGAGTTCCTCACCTCAGAGTTCTGGCCACTCTTGTATAACTCAGGCAATGCCAGGAGTGTTTCTGCAGAGACATCTTTATCGAGGACTCCAAAGATGATGGGTGGCAAGGACGTGAAGAAGAGATTGAAAAATATCATCTGCCAATAATCGATCATGGTGGATCCAGAGAAACCACAGAAGAACTGGTACCAAAATAGCAGGTTGACGTAGCACTGTAGGCAGGAAGCATGGCTTTGTGAGTGAGGGTCCTGCATGTTCTGTGATGGACTATGGCAGTTAAGGGCAGAGGTTTGGGAAGTAGAGAGGCCGGATTTTACATGTCTGGGAATATCAATTACTAGCTCTGTGAACTTGCGCAAGCTACGTCATCTCTCTGAACATCATTTCATCATCTATCATGGCACATGATATACAAACAGCATCCCAGTGGTAATAGAAAGTGGGAAGGGATGATAGAAAGCTGATCTGTGGACTTCCAGGTAAGAAGGCAGTTTACAGGTTGTCTCTGTGTGAATCTGTAAAGGAGAGAGTAAAAGCAAGGATAGAGACTTCATTCTAAAGACAGTTAGAGGATTGTATATGGGATGAATCCCTGGGTGGGGCATTCTCCACCAACCCAGACACTATTGCATATGCCAGCAAGATTTTGCTGACAGGACCCTGATACAGCTATCTCTTGTGAGGCTATGCCAGTGCCTGGCAAATACAGAAGTGGATGCTCACAGTCATCTATTGGATGGAACACAGGGCCCCCAATGGAGGAGCTAGAGAAAGTACCCAAGGAGCTGAAGGGTTCTGCAACCCTATAGGTGGAACAACAATATGAACTAACCAGTACCCCACAGAACTGTGTCTCTAGCTGCATATGTATCATAAGATGGCCTTGTCGGCCATCACTGGGAAGAGAGGCCCTTGGTCTTGCAAAGATCATATGCCCCAGTACAGGGGAATGCCAGGGCCAGGAAGCGGGAGTGGGTGGGTTGGGGAGCAGGGCAGAGGGGAGGGTATAGGGGACTTTCAGGATAACATTTGAAATGTAAATGAAGAAAATATCGAATAAAAAAATGAAAAAAAAAAAGACAGAGGAAAAGCTTGGGATGCTGTGCAGGGGGTTAGGTCAGTGGGGATGAGCTTGAAGAGAGGGAAAGTCTCACCCACTCAGAATTATTACCCTTTGGTTTGATGATAACTGAGTGTGAGTCAGGGTTAGATCAAATTCTGAAACCACCTGTTTTGTAGAGTGCCAATCTTTCAAGTTCCAAAAATAGGAACGCAGGTCCTCTGTCCTCTAGTTGCTTCTCAGTGAATCTGGGAGACCCTGCCTTCCCCAGCTAAAACAGACACCCCAGCATGACAGAGCACACCTAGCCCATACCATGCGAACCTAAATGTGGCTAGAAGATACCCTGATGATTCAAGGAAGAACTTTCCCTCTGAAGAAGGCTCTGGAGAATATCAGACACTTGTCCAACAGGACAGTGAGAGGTCGTGGTTTAGCTGGTCCTTTCTACACACACATGCGCAGTTCCTAGTTTGAAGACCTAGAAAGAAGCTGCCCCAATACTCACCCCCTTTCTCTTTTATATATTTGGTACAGTTTTTTTTTAAATTTACTGTATTGTATTAATTTACATTAATCTAATTGTGTTAAAGATTTATTTATTTTATGCATACAAGTACACTGTAGCTGTTTTCAGACACCCAAGAAGAGGACACTGTATCCCATTACAGATGGTTGTGAGCCACCATATGGTTGCTGGGAATTAAACTCAGGGCCTCTGATAGAGCACCAGTGTTCTTAACCTCTGAGCCATCTCTCCAGCTCATCATCAATCTAATTTTTATTTATATGTTTTATTACTTATTTGTGATTTTGTTCCTCCCTTGTTTCCTTCTCCTCTTCTCTTCTCCATTGAGTAATATTTTTGATTTACCTTACAGACCTTTAAAAAGTAATGCTTTTAAATTTCTTTTTTAATTTCCCCCTCTTACGCTGATCTAATTTAGTACCTTTTCACTATTGGGAGGATTTTTTTTTTTTAATATTTTCTTAGTTTTGCTACACAGCTCTTTCTTTTCCTACTTCTAACAATCCTTCCCACACCTCTGCTTTCCATCTATCCAATCAGGTTTCTCCCTTCTCTCCTCGTCTCCTTCCTTCATCACATCCATTACTGTTTTCATACTGACTCTGAGTTATCTTTAACTCCATAGCTCATGCTCCTGTCGTTTTCAGATCTGTGGTAATCAATGGACTGTAACTTAAATGTATTTCTAGACTCTGCATGCTGAGATACTACTGCTGCTGCTGTATTAATTTTCTCCTTGCTGAGTGTTGCTGGGGATTGAGCCTTCAAGAGCTCAGTATGAAGGAAGGCTCCCGGATACAAGCACAGGGAGATGCGCACAAATTGCTGAACAGAAATCCAAGAAACATGAAAAACAAGACAGCATAACTCCTCCATAATTACACAATTTCTCAACTATGGGACTCAAAGATACCCAAATAGATGAAACACTGGTGGAAGCTTACAAAACCTTTAGAAGAACATAGGAATAGGCGGCTAAATCCAACGGGGGATCCTAGAGAGGAAAGCCTTTACACAGGAGGAAAATTCATGAAGAAAAATAAGATTTGGATGGAAAAAAGGACAGAGATATTGGGAAAAAATGTTTTTTTAAAGCTGGAAATGAAAGCTCAGTGAACAAAATGAAAACCCGGCGGAAAGCATTTCCCACAGGCTTAACCCAGCAGCAGAAAAAAGCATCACGGATGCAGGAGAGGAAAGATGAAACCACGTATTCAAACACCAATAGATGTCTGTGACCGCAACATCCTCAGACTGGGGGCGGGGAGGGGGGTGTAGGACCAGGACACAGAGCTTAACATGAATGACAGAAGAAAGGACTGAGATAAACTGAAGGCACAGATAATCTGGTCAGTGAAAATTAATGCAGAAAAATCTCCAAATCTAGAGAAGGAATTAAGTAAGCATTTAGAACCCCAATAGATACGACCAGCGGACTATGACATACTATTCAGGCAACATGTCAAAAATACAAAGCTAAGAAACTACATTAAAAATGGTAATGGGAGGCTTAGAGGGATGGTGCTGATTAAGTGTGTGTCACACTAGTGGTATGGCGTGTGAACTGCTTCTGAGAGAACCTGAGTTGAGTTCTAAGCACCCAGGCTCACAGCTGCCTGCCACTCAACCTTTAAGGGATCAGATGCCCTGTAGGCACACACTACCATGCAAAATCCCATACCATGTACACTAAAAGTAAAATTTCTTAATAAAATCTTAAGGGGAAAAAAAAAGCTTCTGTAAGAGAAAAACAACAACACACAGAGGCAGAAACACCAGAAGAACATCAGGTCGCTACTCAGAAACTGTCCAAATCAGGAAATCATGCAGTGATCTATGTTAATCCCTGACTATGACATACCTAGCACTTTTCAGTTTGACAGAAATAAAGACAAGTGTCACATATTCTCGCTGTGGTTGCTGTCTTCAGTGGGGATATAAAGGCTGGAGTAACTAAAGAAACCAGGAAGCAAGAAAAAAGACCCTGGGGAAGTGGGTGCGAGAGAAGGGACCGATAAGATCCAAGTGGTATGAGTGGGGAAATATGGAGGTGGGGCTTATTTGGGGATCAGGAGATAAGTCAATACAGGAGGGAGGGAGGAGTAATAACACTGAGAATACTTGAAAAAGTCCTACAGAAATATTTACTATTTACCTAAAATCACACACACACATACACACACACACACACACACACACATGCACGCACCTACTCACACATCCACCCATGCACACACACATGCATACCTTAAATGAAGTTATGCCACTTGAACTGAACTAAAATTCATATGGACACACAAAAGGTCTGGGATACTTAAAACGTTTCTTATCAGAAAGAGCAATGCCAGAGACAACATAACACTCCAAACAAATGATAGTACAGAGACACAGTAACAAAAACAGCTTGCCCTTTTCTGGAAAGGTAGACGTGTAGACCAATGAAAGAGATCAGGGGACTTGAAAAATAAACTCACACAGTGATAGCAGCCTGGGTTTCATAGAAAAAGGTCAAACATTGTCTTTTAAATAAAATAGTTATTTTTATTTCCATTTGTGTGTGTGTATGCACACGTACACATGTGTGCATACCACACATATGAGTGCAGTGCCTGCTGTGGTCAGAAGAGGGCAATCAGATTCCCTTGAGGAAGGAGTTACAGGTAGTGGTGAGTAGCCTTATATAGTTCTGCCGAGAACAGAACTCAAGACCTCTAGAAGAGAAGCAGTGCTCTAACCACTGAGCAATCTCTCTTAACTGTCTAATTGTCAACCAAGCTGTCCAAACTGTACCCTGGAGAAAAGGCAGCCTGTTTAATAAGCAGTGCTAAGAACACTGTCTATCCACATGTATAAGAATGAAACTAGACTCATATTTGTCATCTTGTGTGGAAGTAATTATAAGTAGGTCAAAGACCTTAGTGTAAAAGCTGAAACTTCGAAATGTTTGTAAGAGAAAACACGATACAGGCACAGGAAAGGATTTTATGACTAGGACTTCAGAGGTTCAGGCAATAATCCCATAAATTGAGAAAGAGAATTAGGTGAAGTTAAGACGCTTCTGCACAGTAAAGCTTCTTTAAAAAAACATCACCATGGCGCCAACACTGTCTGTGTAATGCAAAAAGCAAGACTGCCAACTGTGCATCAGAAATGGGATTCACACTTGGGCTACACGGACAACTGTAATATTAACCACCTATAACCATCTAACCAATAAATGGGCTAATTAACTGACTAGGTTGTTCTCAAAAATAAATACAAACCGCCAGTCTTTGAAAAAGTGTTCACTATCCTTAGCTATCAGGGAAGTGCAAATTTAAGCTGATGTCAGCAAGAAATGACCTCGCTCAATGGATCAGAGGACGATGGAGGAACCCTTGTTCACAGCTGAAGGGAACAGAACTTGGGCAGTTACCATCAAAATCTCTGAGGCGGGTGGTCCTTCCTCCAAAACTGAAGCTAGAACTGTCATGTGGTTCATGATATATGCCCCAAAGACTCTAAGTCCATATGCACAGAGATACTGCATGGCTATGTTCATAGTTGGACCATACACAATGGCCAGGGAAGGGAATCAGATGAATGGATGAGGAAACTGTGGTGTATATTTAATATATATGTGTGTTTCTAGCTCATGAAGCTAGAAGGGATCGTGGGGGGGGGCTATTTTTAAAGGGGTTCAGGGATAGGGTAATATAATACGGATAATAAGAAGGGGGTAATTGAGAGAACAGAGGGGGTCAGCTGGAGGGTAGGAGAGGACAATAGGTTGAGAACAAAGGATGATGACAGTGTAGGACGAGGTCATGAGAAAACCCATTATTGCGGATGCAAACTGAAAAAAACAAATGAATGCAACTTAGTCCATGAGCAGGAAACCTAAGGGGAAGGTGACCTCATGAGGGTTACCTCGTGATTCCTTCCTGATGACCTTACAACCCAGAAGAGTGAGTTATTAGGCTTAAATATGCCATTTTCTTTAAAACAGCAACTCAGTATGGAGGCCTGGCTGACCTGGAATTCACTATGTAGACCAGGCTTGCCTCAAACTCAGAGATCTGTCTGCCCCTGCTTCTCAAGGGCCGGAACTAAACGTGTATGCCAACAAACCAGGGTTTACTTTTGTCTTGACAACTCTTTTTCTGTCCGAGATCCTCCTACCCAGAGTGTGCTGGTCAATTGTATTGTAAAATGGTTTGAAGTATGGATCTAGCCTCAGGGATCTGAGAAGTTCAAGACCCAAGGCTTAAAGGTAGCGGCGGGGGTGGGGGGATCTTACGAGAACTTACTCCGTAGATTTGTGCCAAACTAGCACAAATCAATACTATAGCAGTGATCTTATTAGCTCCAGTCTAAAAACCGAGCCTCCAAGATACTCAGCTGCCCTTCGTCCTAGTTGGGAACTAGAAACAAGCATTTTTCAAAGCGATTTTGAATTTTCAAAGTTCTTTCACTTTAGTCACTCTGGGTCTTTCCTGGTCCTTCATCCTATCTTTGAATTACATAGTAAGATTCATCTAGACACCCGCAGTCAACAAAGCCGGCATTATTTGTTGCCTAGTCTTCATGGGAAGAAGCTTGTCATCTCAATATGGACAGAGCATCTCCTCAGGATAAGGAGATTTTCTTCCTGTCTCGGTCCACACACGGTGCCAACTGGCTAGCATGCTGCCTAGCACACAGCAGACATTCAACAGTTATTTGAATAGATAAAGTAAATCTTTGTTTTGTCCTGACATGCATCTTGAAAATTTAACATCACAGAGGATAGCCTTCCCCTAGAGGCTGGTTTCCACTTCCCCTCTGGTCTTTGCATCTCCCAGGGAGCACACTGAACCCCGTGACAGCAGGGCTGAGGTTGGCTTCCCATCCTTCCTCCCTTGATGCTCCATTACAGTAATTAATTCATTGTTCAAATTTCAGAGCAGGCAGGTTTTTAATCCCCTCTGGAATTGGTTTCGGATGTGGAAGTCATCGTTGCCCACCCTCTAATTACAGCTGGGAGATAATACAGCATCAGTATTGCAGTTTGGAGCTTGGCAACACGCTAGAAATAAATATCATTTGAGCTTTGAGAGCATGGCTGGCTGGAGAGGTTTTCTTTCTGTTTCACAAATTTAATGCAGAGAGGAGGCTGTGCTGATTCAAAAGAATGATTCATTAGATGTAAAATAAAAACCTAAACAGGGTGTTTTGAATCCTAAGTAAGCTGTCTTTCATTCTCAGAGTGAATTTCAAGTCAAGTGGAGTGACTTGTTTGCGTAGACTGTGCTGAGACATCACCATCCAGCTGATTGAATTTACCTAGTTTTTGTTGTGCAGTTCTTTTATGTATGCATATGCATTGGACTTTGGACAGAGAAGTTAATTTCTGAACAAGGAAGACTGTGTCAGAGTCTAAAACCATGGAGTAAGAGGAAAATGATAACCATTTTATAGACTACTATATTTGTCTTTCAAGTGCTTTCTGCATTACAGCATTACCAATTCTTACGACAACATTAAAGCAAGCAATAGCTGCCTCCCTTTCCTGTCTTAAAATTAAAGAGGAATCTATGGTCTGTGGAGAAATGAACAGTGTTGCCCCAAGTTGGACAGTTAGTGAGATCCCAAATCCAGGTCAGCCCGACCGATTTCCTTGTGGAGAAATGCTTCATCCAGTGTTCTGAGGAGACAGAACTCTTGCAAGGCTGGATGGGAAGTTAAACTGGGGATACTCACCACATTCTTGTAGAAGTAATACACTACCATCCTGGCCAGGCGGGAGTAACACCAGTGGCCATGCACAAGCAACAGCTTCTTGAGGTGGCTGAAGCGGGCAATGGCAAAGTCACTGGACATAACAGCCTAAGAGGTAAGAGCAGAGACATTGGTTTTCAACTTACAGCCACCAATACCCCCAAAGAAGCTCTCTTGAAGACAGTGCTGTATTCTAGGTCACGGCCTACCTAATCCCTTGTCATGTGCTCACTCTTAGGTGGCTCTTTAGGTTCCGACACCCCTCCTCCCTTTTTGGAAGCTGAAACCTTACTAGAATCTAAGAGGGGGGGGGGGGAGCCAGAAGGGCTAGAACTCTACTTGGCCCTTGTTTCCATCCATTTAACCAGTAATAATTTATTAAGGCCCAGTGGCAGTTGCTATTCTATGGATGAAGGAGAACAAATTCACCAGGTGATTCTCAACCTTCTGAGTACCTTTGAGTGCCTCTCGAGTAGATCATCGGATTAATATACAGATGACACCATTGGTTGGGACATGCATTTACCTGGTGCTGAGATGGACATTCTGTCATTGGGGTCATTTATAATAAGACACAGAGGTCTCTTAAGAATATGAGGTTTAGATGTGTTTGTTAGGACTCTTGGAATACTTTCAAATTAAGTCAACTCCCAGAACCTCAGTTTTATTATCTGAAAAAATGATTGACAGTCTATAATATATAATTATTATTGAAATCCCATGCGGTAACATATAAAGTGTATGCCATTGCTGGCATATGGTTAGGACCCGAAGGGTGACAGAGAAGTAGGGCTGCTGTCCTTATTCTCAGCATCAAATTAAAGCAGCATCTTCCCTGGTGGTGAGACTATGAGCATTGATAGTTCAGAAAACAGGGTCTGATTTAATGGGGAAGAATAGCATCTCATTTTAGTAGCTTGTTGCATATTGAATTTTTAGAGAATTAAGTATACTTGAAAATGTACTAATTAACTTATGAAGCAATAAAGTATATTCCCTATGTCTGTCACTCCTTATGGAGGTCACAAGGATATGTGGAGTCAGAGAAAGGCTTATTTATGCGGTGTAGCCTTAGACTATTGCTATGATTGATTTTTTTTTTTTTTTTTTTTTTTTGTAGAAGCCACATAGCCTCAATGTCTCTCTGTTTTAAAGGACTGAGTAGGATTTTGGTAAAAGAGGACACAGAGGCATGGAAGTCCCCCTGACAGTCAGTTAAAAATTCTGTGAAGCTCAAAGGAAGGTTTCTTCAGCTCCCTGGGATATTCCTCAAGCCTACAGTAAGGCTAAAGGAGAGAAGACAAGAAGAAAGATGAGATAAAGGGCACAGTACCTGCATGCCTTCCTGCCCAGATATTCCAATGCCAATGTCAGCAGCCTGAATCATGCTTACATCATTGGCTCCATCCCCTGAAAGAAAAGAGGCCATCACGCACCTTTATACCTGGTCCAACCACTCAGTGGTGAGAAGGCTCAGAGTGGCCCATTTGTACAGAAGAATCCTTTCAACATTCCCCTAAATAGAATATCACTTTTACCATTTTTGGCCTGAAAATTTTCTTGTTCTTCAACTATGAATAAGAAACTCTGCTTTATTTTAAATCTCTCAATGATTACTTCTTATTGACTTTTTACTCCATCAATGATGATCAAAAGTGTCATGAATGGTCCTTTACAATGTTCAGAAAGGCCTTTGCACATCTTAGAATAGATTTTGCTGAAGAGTAAATTGAGACTCTGACCAATTTTGAGACTTTGGTGAGGGCTGTCCATCCGGTACTGGAACTTGGGTCTTTCTGTTCTGATTCTGGGGCTGTTAGGGATTTGATGTAATATGTCTCCTGAAAGGCTTGTGTGTTTAAAAGGGTTGGTCCCCAGCTGGTGCATCCATCCACTGAGAAGTGATTATGTCATAAGGGCTCTGACTTTATGAGTGGAACAATCCAGTCATGAATTTATAATTTGATGGTATTCTTGGGAGCTGGTGGGAAGTGGGGCCTGGCTAAAGGAAGTAGGTGACTTGGGACATGCCTTTGAAGGGTGTCTTCTCTCAGGCACCTTCCTGTCTCTCTCTCTCAGTTTTGATTGCCATGAGATGGCACTTCTGTTCCATCATACTCCCTCCATGATGACGTGTGTGTGCACGCGTGTTAGAGTTAGAACAAATGCTAATTGAGATTCTACCATGGGGTCACATCTGTAGATCATCCTCTCTGAGATCCTGCCTCACACTTCAGGAGGACATTGTGTAGCCAGAACCGAAACTGCCCAAACTATGAGCAAAATAAACAGTCACTCACTTGAAGCTGTTCAGGTCAGATATTTTATCACAATGACAAAGAGGTGACTGAAACAAGGCCTAAGGGCCTCCCCTATTTTAGTTTGACTTGAATCAACTACCATATCAAGATAACTAGAATGCAGGGACAGCCAGCTCATCAGAGACCATGAGTAAGACCCAAAGGAATGGATGACATTCAGTTTTCTATATAAATATAGAAAAAAATGAGATTTATTCACTGATATTTTTTAGCTGAAATATAGTATGACATTGAGTAAATTAAGCTTTCATGAAACTGGAGATAAGGTCATGAAAGCATGCACACACACACACACACACACACACACACACACACACACACACACACACACAGAGACACCCTACCTCTGATACCAGGACTGTTGAATAGACTGTTCTCTAATGTAGTAAAAACCTCTGTATCTACAATACAGAAATAGTTACCATCTTATATTTATTGAAATGTGGCTGGTGAAGATCTATTTAATTCAAGAAGCCACATACAGTTCTATACAGTGAGGGCATCTTACTGAGCCCAAATCTCCCCAGTGCTTTATCATGTAAGCCAGAGCTCAGCAAGCTAAACTCTAAAGGATCAGATAAATATTTTGCGCTTTGTAAGCTTCAAAGCAAAGTGAAATAATTATTGCTGAAAGGCTAGTAGTATTAAATTTTATGTTTAAAAACACAGAACCATTATAAGCTTCCATACAAAAATATACAGTAGGCTGGAGTTAGCCTGTGGGCTCTGGTTGGTCACCCTGTTAGACACAGTGTTTACTATAGTCTCCTTCAGTACCCACTGTTTTTCCCTAGTAGCTTCTCATACATAAGCTGTAATTAAGTTTACATTGTTTATGATAGAGAATAATGGAATTGGAGAGGAGAGAGAATAATTCCTCCACAATTATTTGGCAACAAGTATATGGCGCTTTTAAATGTTATCACTAATATTGTACTCCATAAATTTATGTAATTTATGTGCCAATTAAAAATGTAGTAGTTGTCTTTCTTGGTAGACCTTGTCATTATAATAGCGATTCTTTTCTCGATAGCACAGCAGTCCATAATTTTAATCCTCTCAAAGGCAGAATAAAGCTAAGCTTTAACTTCTGTTGGCACACCAGGAGAAGCAGAGGTGTGGAATCATGCTATTTCTCGCCCTGTTGGTTTTGTTTCTGTTGCTACGGGAGTGAAGCCAATCTCTAACCTCAGAGAGTATGTGCTGGGCTATTGCCTAGTGTGTATCTGAATTAGAGAAGAGGGCAGTTCACAGTACTGAAGTAGTGATGCAGTTGCTAAGGATCTGCTCCTTTCATCTTTGTCTCTGAGATCTGATCTGATGTATCCCAGATTGGCCTAGACCTTTCTGTGTAGGTGAGGATAACTTTGAATTTTGGGCCTACTGCTTCTTCCTCCCATGTGTCCAGGTTATAGGCATATGCCACTGTGCCTGGTTCTCTCAGTTTTTAAATTCAGTTTTTATATTGCATATGGGGACTATGAAAAAGAAGATAATATTTTCCAGATCTCTAAGCCGGGAGAGAAGAAAAAAGAGAGGACTCTTTTCTTCTGTAGAGATGACCCTAAGTAGAATTACTTAGTTACCCTTATCTCTGTATATCTGAAACTATGGACAGTGATACACTCTATAGACAATTTTTGTATATATATATATATATATATATATATATATATATATATGCAATGATAGTAAGTTTTACTTCATAAATTATGTCCAATAAAAGGTTAATAATAACTAATAATATAATATTATATCAAATTAGAATAATATATCATAATAGTTATTTAAACTCATGACTGTTGATTTCTATAATTATCTTCTCTTAGGTCCAAAGACAACTAAAATTTCAGAGACCAGGTTGACGTACGTGAGTTGAGAGATGGGGGTGGTGGTGGCTATATTTAATATATGTATGGAATGTGTTCATCTTGAGATCAAATAGTGAATGAAACAGACCCTGTCCCTATAAGCTTATGTGTAGTAGGTACGATGAGGAATGGGAATCCCCCCAAAAGGGCAAGATATGGGTGGGGGTAGAGTGTTTTACAGAACATTTTGTACAAAGGCTTGGAGAGATGGGGGTAAGGAGGAAGGCCCATAGAGAATGGCAAGTAATTTAATTTAATTTGGACAGAATATGAAGAGCCCAGTGATAAGGAATGATAAGGCCATGATAAGAAACACCATCAGTGAGTTAGTGTAGACCAGATCATGAAGATTCTTATAAGTCAGGCTTCTTGTTCCTGGGAGGTACTTGGTGGGAAATTTTTATTTCTGTGCTTGATATGATTAACCCTTGATCTTCTGACCAATTTATCATCAACCAACAAGAGTCAATTAAGAATATGCCTTGGATGTAGAAACTAGCATATAAAATTAAAAGATACCATCTAAAGATTTGAAATACCCCTACCAGCCTTCTATCCCCAGAAGAATAGCATACTTGTAGGGATACTCGGTGTTACCATGGGTAAATAAATTTGCGAGGGTATGTGATAATGTCTCTTAGTGGAGCTCTCTTGCTTGTCTATTTGTGGTAGAAATACTTTTTAAGACTATATATTTTGAGTTCAGGGCCCTTGTTTGGCAGTGACTTCCATCTAAGATCTGATTTTTATTTGGCTAACTGTCCAGTTCTAAGCGCTTTGATCATTGCTCTAATCTAGTGGGCCCTATTTCATCTCCTAACATCGACATCTAGACTGCGATTTTTATCAAAGACCTCTGCCTACTCATATTGTTTTTCACAGCTGATCCAGGTCAGGTCAATCCTGCTCAGATACTACCCACATTCCAGCATGATAGGTACCTATGGAAAGAGTCATGACGCTCAACTTGTCTCGCACCAGCTTGACAATCATACTCTTCTGCAGTGGGGTGGAGCGGCAACACAGGACAGACCGACAATACTGAGTCAACTCCAGGAACTTATTCTCCAGCTTTCCCTGGAAAATTGCATTCAGTGTCTTCCCATCAATGACCAGTCCAATTGCAGGAGCCATAGCTCCCGAGTTAACAGATGGCATCTTAGGTGGGATGAGGTGCCCACAGAGTTTTCTGGCTGGCTGCTGTGGTTCATGAAATCTCTTTATGTCTTCCAATGCACAATTGAGGATGGACTCACAGGTTTCCTGCAGAGTGTCATATAATAAAGTGTTAGTAAGCAGCCTTGAATGCTAAAACTGTACCTTTATTTTTAGTAAGATAATTATAAAACTCTGTCATATAAGTTATTCAGGAATTTTCCCTCTAAGTTCATTGCTCATTTCTCTGCAGTATTTGAAGCAGCATTAAACCATACTAATTTCTGAGACATTAGTGGCCAGAATAGGAGAAGGTGATTAGAAGTGGAAGTGGCTGTTGCAAGACGGCAACTGAGTTGGGCTGGGTGTAGGATAGAAATCAGTACTAATATGTTGGTAGACACTGACAACATTTCATGCTGTTATAGGAGCTGTTTTCTGTCTCTTACAGGCCTTTCCAGTTCCCTGTTGTGCCTTTACACATTGTTGTAGGTATCCCCGGTCTTGGTTTAGAGATCAGGAGGTTGAAACGATGAGGAACTTAGTACTTTATGTCAGCCAAATAGTAGTGAGGCAGGAGCCTTACTTTTTCAAATGTGGCTTCCTAACTTGGAAAGAAATCCATCACTCTGGGTAAGATCTATTGGTCTATTCCACAGAGGTCTAAAGAACTGTGCTATACAGCGTTTTTCATGTTGGTCTGAACTGACCATGAATGTGAAATTATTACTGGTTCAAAGAGTCTTCTTTGTGATCATTTTTTCTACTTTGAGATGGTCTTTTGATATAGTCCACGTTGGCCTTGAGCTCTGTTTTTTTTATTTTGTTTTTGTTTTTGTTTTTTTTTTTCCAAGACGGGGTTTCTCTGTATAGCCCTGGCTGTCCCGGAACTCACTCTGTAGACCAGGCTGGCCTCAAACTCAGAAATCCGCCTGACTCTGCCTCCCAAGTGCTGGGATTAAAGGCGTGCGCCACCACGCCTGGCCAGGTTGGCCTTGAATTAGTGATATTACTGTTCCTCTTTTCAAGTGATTAAAGATGTACCACTATCATGTTAGTTTTATGATTTTTTAAAATAAATGATGCCATTTTGAAATTTGGTGAGGAAGTTGTTTTAAATTAGCAATTCTTTTCTAATACTTTGAATTATATCAATGATAAAATTAAATCATAGTACTAATTGTTCTTCTGATATCTCTTCAACTCGTGTAAACATTACCTTTTAATAAAGCTTGAGAAGTCAGAAGATAATAGTATAAATCACTTTAATAGCATGCTGTACTCATATGAACTGGATTTTCTATTTAAGTATGGCATGCATGCATTTCTGTCTGGATGTTTGCATCTGTGTTGGTGAATGTGTAGATGTGTGTGCCTGTGTCCTGTGCATGTGGAGTCCAGAGGGGATGTTGGGTGCCTGCCATGAACTTTCTCCACTTTACCAAGACAAGGTCTTTTCCTACAACTTGTCAATTTGGCTAATCTAGCAGCTTGCCCTGGGGATTCCCTGTCTTAGCCTTCTAAGTGCTGGGATTTCAGGCATGCCCCATGCTCACTTGACATGCAGGTTGTGGGGATCTGAACTCTGATCCTATACTTGTGCTACAAGTACTTTACTCTGAGTCATCCACTGAGCCTATCAGGGTTTTTTTTTCCCCCCATGGTAAGGGATGATATTTCTTTATTAGTCAAAATGCTAAAAGTCTATTCAAAAAGTAAAGTATTATTTGAATTAATTAATTTGAATAAAAACATTAAGAGAAATAGTAGCGGTGGTATGTGGATTTGGGTAGATTTTGTGAAGTTACTCCTTAAGTGACAGATCTGGGGCAGATTGATCTATTGTCTAACAATCATTGGAGTAATTCCTGGAGTAGATACAACCCACTTTCCTGAATCTTCCCTTAGGAGATGCTAAATTGCTATTGCAGACAGAAGGACTTACAAGAGCCAGGAGGGGCCACAGGAGCTGGTTCTAGAGTAAAAAGTGTTTCCAGAGCATTTGTTTAAAAAAGATAATGGGGTGATTTTTGCTGGATGTTGGGCTTGGTTCTAGTTCTATAAATTCTTCTGGACTGGACCACACAGTCACAGGAGCTGTGAAGTTCACAACTAAACCTGAACCCACTTATTTCCACGTTTTAATCACAATAGTTCTAGTTACTGAATATTTAACATTTTGTCAGGAACTTGCAGTAAACAATGCTGTAGTGATTCCTTCCAGTCATTGACCTAATGACTCTCCCAAAGAAGAGAAATTTTACACACACACACACACACACACACACACACACACACACACACACACACTCACACACACACACACGATATATCTTCCCAAGTTGACTTCTACTTCAGAGCTCTTTCTCATTCACTCTAGTAGCTTGCCTTGGGAGGAATCTGGTGCCATGTTGTGTAGCAGTCTGTGGCAAAGCCTAGAGGACTGTGAATTGAGATCTGTTAATAGCTGTGAGGGTCAACTTGGAAGCAGGGTTCCTTCCTACCTATAAACCTAGTTGAATTTCATCTGGCCTCAGAGCCCTGGAAAGGTAGTCTATAACTTTACTGAGACCTTCACCCACAAACCCTAGCTCAGAAATCTCTAGGTTTCTAACTTCCAGAACCTCGGGAACATAAAGGACTGTTTCAGCTGCTAAGCCTAGGGATAACTTGTCATGAAGCACTAGCTAACAAATATAAGGACTAAGTAAGTATTTTTCCTCTGTGATCTTATTTAATCTTTCTAGTAGTATGCAAAATAAGTATTTTTAATACATGCTTTAGAGCAGAGGATGAAAGATATGGAGTATACGATTTGGAGCATTTGAAGCTCTAAAGGCGTTGTCAATAGTAATAGTAATGATGGCTATTATTATTAGTTCCTTTTGAAAAAATGCATTTCTAGTTTTAGAATTTATAGACACGAAAACCCATAAAACCTGCTTATTGCTTTAAGATATATACAAAAGAGATAGTAAATCTAAATATGTTTATAGTTAGGTAAATTAAAACCTGTGGAGAAAATGTTCACTGAATAGGTAATTACATTAAACTAAGGCTTAAATAAAGCTGAGATTTAGATTGTGTTTTCTCATTTTCTGGATTAATATTATTTATATATCTACTTACTCCCAGGGAAAAAGGCTAAGGGAGACTATTCTTACTGGATGTATAAGGGTGTAAAGATTCAAGTGTAATCTTTGGGCAGTCTCAACCTTTGGGTTGTGACCCCCTTTGGGATTGGAACAACCCATTTGCAGGGGTTGTCTAAGACCATCAGAAAACACAGATATTTACATTATAATTCATAACAATAGAAAAATTAGTTATGAAGTAGTGACAAAAATAATTTTATGCTTGGGGGTCACCACATCATGAGGAAGTAACTGTACTCAAGGGTTGAAGCATGAGGGAGGTTGAGAACCGCTGTCTAAGAGGGTCCTGGACAGCTCTGAAGGAGTTGACAGTGATGGAGTTGAAAATTCAGTGACTAAACCCACAGTGACTTGGAGTGTGGCCAACTGTTCTTTAGAAACTTGACTTGTTAATCAAACATCTTCAGTTTCCTATGGGAATGCATCTCATTAAGTAGAAGCCAGCCTACTGCACCCTCCTTAGTCTGATTGTCCTACAGACTTGCAGATATTCAATCTTCAAAGTTATCCACAGGAAAAGGATGCTTATAGACCAAATTTACATCTTAAGGGACATAGGCATGCTTTGTATTGTGTGTGTGTGTGTGTGTGTGTGTGTGTGTACATGATCATGCACATGGGTGAATGTGGAGACCAGAGATTGATGTAGGGCGTCTTCTTCAATCACTTTCCACCATATTTTCGAGTCTGGGTCTTAGTGAACCACGGGCTCGCTCTGTTCAGCTTACCTGTCTGATGCTCGAGTCCCAGTGGTTTCTTCCTCCCCAGCGCTGAGATTAGAGGCATACACTGCCATGACCACCTCATTTATATGGGTTGGGGACTGAATCCAGGTTCTTATGCTTTTGAGGCACATACTTTACTAACTGGAACAGATCCCCAGTCCTCCCTTCCCTCCCCACACATTCAAACAATGCATCTTTCTTCATGGTATAAAGACCAAATATAAATCTTCCCAAACTTCTATCCTAGGGTCTCGCTCAGCCAGCAAGACCTGAGAGCACTCTCTTTCTCACTCTGGTTGCTTCCATTCACCTGCCTTTCCACTTCTCCTTCCCCATGGAATATACTAGGTTCCCAGGTTCTCTCTTCCCATGGCCCCTTGGGTACAGTGCTCTTCTTGTCCAGCTCCTCTGAATCTCATCCCTGCTCCACTGACAGGGGATACATCTCAGCACTCACTTTCCACATTCCTTACTTCACTTTCTACATCTGCCTCCCCAGTACAAACTCTGACGATAGCTGGGAAGACATTTCGTGAGGTCTCATACCGTGCCTTCCTGGTCCTCATACTTGCACAACCTGCTCTGGTGGGAAATACTGATTTCTGGTTTGTTCTTACACCTTCTCTCCCATCCCATCACGACATAGCCCCATGGTGCATTACTCCTCTTAGGATGCTGCTCCACGACATATAAATTGATGTTGAAAATTTAAGCTCCGGATAATTTCAGTTTAAGTGGGACTTGTCAATAGGGGGGTTAATCTTAACCAGCAAGATACTGACCATTGAGTAAATGGGTGTGGTATATGTGACTTGCACTAGCCTGACAAGAAAGCAGAACTCTAGATTTGGTGTCCTGACTAGCAGACTAGTAGGGAAAACTGTTGAGCAGGAGACGGAGCCTTTGTGGTTTTAAAGTAAAGTAGGGAAGCTCAAACTCTCTGGTAAGTAGCAATCAAAATGACCTGTTTACTAAGTATGCGGATGGATTATTGAATGCTGGGCTGAATGACTTTCAGATTTTCTGAGATCCAAGATCTCGAGAGTTGGCTGAGGGACTGCTATGTATATCAGCATTCAATCCCTCTTTGGCCTTACCTGATTCTCTGTGTTAATGGAGTACACTGTGTCAGTCTGATCCAGCAGTTTGCAGGAATATGCGATATTGACGGCTGTCTCCTGCTTATCTCCCGTCAAAACCCAGAGCTGGATTCCAGCCTCCCGCAGTGCAGCGATGGTATCTGGAACCCCTTCCTGGAGTCGATCTTCAATCCCAGTGGCTCCTGGAGACACCAAAGACACGGGAGCACAGTTAGGTCAAATGTGTGGCAGCTTACTTCTCCCACAGCATTATACAACCATTAATCAAATATGCTCTCTGTATTAGTCTGTGCACACAGGATACAACCAGGAACTAGATAACGATGATGGGTATGCTGGCGAATTTTATGTTAACTTGACATAAGCTAGAGTCATTTTGGAGAAGGAAACCCCAATTAAGATTACTCTGTAAGACTGGGCTGTAGGCAAGCCTATAGGGCATTTTGTTAATTAGTGATTGATGTGGGTGGGCCCAGCCCAGTATAGCTTATTGTGTGTATGTGGCCACCTCTGGGCTGGTGGTCCTGGGTTCTATAAGAAAACAGGCTGAACTAGCCATAAGGAACAAGCCAGTAAGCTGGACTCCTCCTTGATCCCTGGATCAGTCCCCGCCTCCAGGTTTCTGCCTTATTTGAGTTTCTGCCTTGACTTCCTTCAATGATGAAAAGTAATGTGGAAGCATAGGCCAAATAAACCAATTCTTCCTCAACTTCCTTTGGTCACGGTGTTTCATCAGAGCACTAGTAACCCTATTTAGGATAACTGCTACCTGTCCAGAACTCAGACATTGGAAGGTTTGCAGATGGGCTACATGGCAAGATCAGAGTGCTTTGTGAGCAGATACAGAACTTCACCTCGAAAGTCAAGGAAAAGTCTTGCTGATGAACAACGATTTCTGTTCAGACCAGGGAGATCAATGGCAGAGGTAAAGGGACATTCCAGGTAGAGGGACCAACAGGTGTGAAGACCTAGAATTCAGAGTATGAGATGACTTTCTAGTCAGGAGGAGAGTGAGTGAGAGGGAAATAGGTTTTAGAGTCATATCAAGGCCTGGAGGGATATGGAATTTATTTGGTCACAAAGAAAGCTGTAAAAGGGCGTTAAGTTGGGGAGGGGCAGGAGCAGGTGTGTATTCTCAGATCATTCTAGAGAGTGGATTGGAAAGTGGAGAGTCAGGGTGAGAGATTCTCAGGGACTAAGCAGGAGTGTACAGGGGACCTGGTGGTGGCCTGTAGTGACACAAGGCAGTGAGTATTGAAGAGAGCAAACAGAAACTTGCTTTGGTGCAGAAAACAGCAGATTTAATCGGGACTCCTGTTTGTTTTCGATATGCACAGTCATGCATAATTAGATATACAGGTACCATCATCTGTGGATGATCTCGAGCTCTGCCTTAACCCCGATGAATACGTACCCATATATCGAATAGTTGCTAAGTGCTTAATCAAAACTCAATCTGCACTTGAAGTGAGATTCATTCCAGGCCACACACTAATGGCTAACCATTTCACTTAGGGTACAAGCAAAGGCTTTGTTTCTGTGAACAATCCAGGGTGGTAAACCATTGGCAAAGCAGTTAGATTGGCTGCACACTGAGAAAGCAACTTATATTTTGAGACTTGGTATGAAGGCCATGCGGCATTTTTGGTGGTCACAGGCTTCTGCTTTCTATTTATTTATTTATTTATTTATTTATTTATTTATTTATTTATTTATTATATGTAAGCACACTGTAGCTGTCTTCAGACACTCCAGAAGAGGGAGTCAGATCTCGTTAAGGATGGTTGTGAGCCACCATGTGGTTGCTGGGATTTGAACTCTGCACCTTTGGAAGAGCAGTCAGGTGCTCTTACCCACTGAGCCATCTCTCCAGCCCAGGCTTCTGCTTTCAAGTCACATTTCCCAGACACCTTGAGGTGAAGAAAGGGACCCATCTCTCTTCAAATGTGACTGTTTTGTATTTCAGGTACAAATGCATAGGTAAACAACTCTGTGGGCAGTGATGACTTAAATATCGTTTCTCTGTGAGGTTTAGCCTGCGAGGCGAGCTCAGGAGATCGATTTACGGTACAGGGAGGCTGTGTGGAGGGACGAGGGAAAACACATTTATTTGTGTGAAAGAGAAAATGAAACAGGAAGGTTGTGAACGCCTCTCCTAGACAGGGAAGCTGACAGGCTCTGACAAGTGAGTCCTTCAGCAGGGCCAGCTGATGAATATCTTCTGCAGCTGAGACTTGGTGCTACCCCAAGCCCAAGACATGTCCAGGAGATGAGAGAGCGGTGGGAACCCCAGATGGGGTGACCGCCTGTGGCCTTGTGTGGTGGGAAGACTACTCTGGACTTGCTGCCTTCTGGTTCTTGTGAAAACAATTCTTGTTTCCAGCTTTAGAAGTGTCAGGGCCTAGAAGGCAGCAAACATAGCAGCCAGTGCACAAGGCAAGAGGCAGAAGGTGCTAAAGAGTCAAAAGTTCTGTTTGAAGGCTGACCAACGAATCTGCTGCTACCATTTAGGTGTCAAGGCCCCACCATCTTGTAGCAATGAAAGACGGCCTTTGGTTTAGTGGCCAGTGTATAGTCCTAATTCTCTCTTCTGTGTCGTTTTAGAGGGGGGTCTGTGAAAGATTCCCTAAACCTAAACTCCTTCCGGCTGCTTCTAGCCTGTCCTGGTGGCCTCAGAGTGATTAACGACAAGGGCATCTCTTCCAGGACAGGAGGAGAGTCATTTTCCTAAGCAAGGCTTCTCACTTTTCATCTCTGCAATGCTCTGTCTTCCTACAGACATCCAGCCTGTCTCCTAGCCAGTCTCGGTACTTTCCCTCTTGCCCAGCATCATCAGCCTACCTTTTTTTTTTTTTTTTTTTTTTAATAGTTGTAGCCCTGGAGATTTTACTAAAGTACTCCAGGGAATGTTTAGCATGCGATTTCCATGACCCTTCATGATCTGGGATCCTCTGGCCTCTCTCAGCTCCTCTCAGTTCTCCTTTGTATTCTGTAGTCCATCGAAAGCATTAAATCTTAGGCATTTCCCTGTCTCCTCAGACCTCACTTCCTGCTTTTCATTTAGATCCGATATTCTGTCATGAACACTCCCCCTTTTTCTGAATAACTTATCTTGTTCTTTGCAATTAGTGGCCTTTCCAAACCCTCTTGACCCCATTGCGAGTTGGCACCTCTTATTTTGCATTTATATCCCATCTGTACATCTGTCCCAGCTCCCGTCACTTCCTGAATGATGATCTGACTTGCTTAATCATCCAGGCTAGATTCTGAAGTGTGGGAATATGGAAGCTGTGGTTCCAATTTCTCACTCCAGCTGCAAAGTCTAGCATGCTACTTCGTGCACATAGTAGGTGTACAGCAAACATTTGATTAGGCAGAGGATTTTGCTGTTGGGGACGAAGCCAAACTTATGGGCTTCTTTTTCCAGCAGGAAATCCAGGAATGCTCTCAGGACAACCCCAGGAAACAGGGCTGATTGCTGGTATGGTCCAATTATGCCAAATATCTGGAAAGACCCAGGGAAGGCTCCTAATTGAGACAAAATTGTAACAGCATCAGAATCCTGGCCAAGAGTTCCTTTCCTAACTTGCAGCCTTCCTCTCTCATTGTCTTTATGTAGTGATGTCTTATTTTTAGCTACCGAGTAAAGTGAGATGATTCTCCAGGTGCTGGGCTGTCTCCATCAGCAGCTCCTCTCGGTTGTCAAGGGATGCCTCAGCCTCACGCCGGAAGCTGGCCCACCTCTGGAAGTCCTCCTCATCTACAACCTAGGAGACAGGAGAGGATTATCAGTAACTTTGAACGGAGCAGCAAATGGGATTCCTCCTTGTTCCCGATATGCTGACCTCTAAGTCTGTGTGGACCTCACAGAACTGGGTGAGAATTCTCCATCGTGATATTTTGAATACAATAAATTGATGAAAGATTAAACCCTACGTTCCATGATCACCAAACATCTGCTGAGTTCCTACTATGCTCACGTTTCAGGATGCTACAGATTATATGCTGATGGAAGGTGAGGTGATTTCATCAGGTAAGTGACTTAAATGCCTAGTTCATTTCAAGGAGTACTATGCAAACAGGGAAAAGGACAGTACTATAGTCTGTTGTTGATGGAGAGTAACTTGCTTTGTTGGATGGTGCGGTCTTCCTGACAGCTGACATGTAAAATAAGACTCAAGGAGTCCATGCTGCAGTTATGCCCAGAGTATGGACAATGGGAGGGAGGAGAGTTCCAGGAGAAGTTAGAGTTGGAGGGGGTGAATATGGTCAAAATATATTGTATAAAATTCTGAAGGAGTTAGTAAAAATGTTAAAAAAGAACCCAAATCCTAGGAATCATGAGGAAGAGAAAGTCAAGTACTATGAAACAGCAATGAACTTGGCCCCATTTCTATCCAGCAATGCATCAGGAAACCAGCAGCCATATTTTCCACGGCTTGTAGACCAATTTATCAGGCAGAGAGTCAAATATCCAGAGACATGATGTGTTTCTACTTTGGAGTCCCAGAGTACCTTTGGCCCACCGTGTTATATTTATGCATTCTCTTTTTATAAACGAATGATTCTTTTATACAATCACAGATATTAATGGAGTCATTCTATGTGACACTATAAGGAAAATCAAGGGGACACAGGTCTTTTTTTATTTGTTTGTTTTGAGACAGGACCTCACAATGTAGCCTTGGCTGTCTTGGGACTCACAGAGATCTATCTGCCTCTGCCTCCTAAGTGCTAGGATTAAAGGCATACACCACCATTCTGGGCCATGAGTAGGACTTTTGCATCTGAGAAATGAACAGTGTATAACAGGAGACACACTAGACACAGACATATGGAAAACAGACAATGGTAAGAGTATAGTTATTCTATGACAAGCTATCCTAAAGACACATCAAAAAATGGTGAGGTTGGAACTTGTACCCAGATGGGTACAAGATGGGTCTGGTTTTAAAGTGAGGATATTTAATCTCCATGAATCAAATGAGCAGCCATGGGGGTCTGTAGAAGAGAAACTGATTCTGGCCACCTCAAAATGTGTTAGCATCATGGCATTCCTACCAGATATTACACAACTCATCAGACGCCCTTGCCCTGTTCCCCCTTTCCTACCTCTTCTGTTGGTGCTGCAGAGTCAAGAGGTGAGGGATCTGTATGGCCAAGAGCCATAGGGTAAAACAATATCTAATGGTGGGGACTGTAGGCACAATCAGAACACAGCTGAACACGTCCTCATCACAGGGGTCAGTTGTTACATAGCTATGCAAATTGGTGCTGTCAGTGAAGACTCAGATTCTCAATAGAAAACAGAAAGCTAGATTTCCTTCATGGGAACACATACATACACATACACCCTCTCCAGATTTTAATTTAGACAAATAATTCAAAAATTAAAAGACTACTTTGAAGATAAAATTATTTCTATGAATGGGTAGATAGGATCAAGATACTTTGAGTACATGCATAAAATTTTCAAAGAATAAATAATAAATAAATTTATGAGTTGAAGGCCACCCATTACACATATAATAAAGATAGAGAATAGTTAAAGACACCGATATCTAGTTTTTATGTTCAGATTTTTGCTTCAGCAAAATTGTCACAATCATAGATTTTTGGCCTTGAGTCAGAATAGTTAAACCTAGCTAGGTGTGATGCAGAACCATAATCCCAGTGACTTAGGAACTTGAGGCAGGTGATCACAAGTTCAAGGTTTGCTTAGACAACTCAGTGAGATTCTGCTTCTAAAAGCTACTGAGAATATAAACAACACCACAAAGTAAAGGCTGTAGGCAGAGCCTGGTGGTGGAGTCCTTATTTAATGTATGTGCTTGGTCCTAGAGCCAATAGCCAAGAAGATTAACTTGGGATCTATTAATAACACAAACCAATGGTCTTTTGAGGAGAGAGAGAGAGAGAGAGAGAGAGAGAGAG
>NC_034603.1:11708710-11758793 GCF_900095145.1 Mus pahari | reverse complement strand
ACACACACACACACACACACAGACATACACAGACACACTGACACATACATACACAGACACACACTGACACATATACGCACACACTGACACACATACGCACACACAGACACACACATGCACACAGACACACACACAGACACACACGCACACACAAACACAGACACATATACAGACACAGACACATATACACACACACTGAAAGAGGTCAAAAGCAATTCAGTTACTGCAAACATCTGGAGCTGGCATGAGTTCTCACCTTCTTAGCGATGCACAGGGTTCGAAGGCCATCTCTTGCATACAAGTCCAGATGTTTTTGGGTCCTGGCTCGGATTCTCTTCAGCTTCTTTTCCACATCAATATTACTCACTGTCAAATAGTTGTTTTTCATGAAGCCATGGGCAAATGCTCAGGGAGCTTCACCCTCAACTCCCTGGAGTCTTCCCAGTTAACTACAACAGCCATAAAAGAGGAGCCCTCTTTCTAGCCCTCCCTAGGTACATGGAAGAGGTCTTTGACGACAGACTGCCTTGGAAAATGATAATTCCATGAGTCCTCACACTGTTTGCTTCTTAGAGCTTTTCTTCAAAAGCCTGACTGGAAAAAGTGCTACTTAAGGAAGGGAGGTAGTCTAAGAAATTGTTCAACTAAACCTGCTTACAGGACAACTGCCTAGAAAGTTAATGCAACGCTATTGTTAGGTGGCGGGCTGGGGCTAGGAATTTCGGTCTCCTTGATACCAAAGGTATATTTTCAGTAGCCAGCCTTGCTTGGAGAGCCACCCAACTTTCCAAACTCTTCTCTGAAACTTAGACAAGCCATCATCTCCTTGTCATATACTTTAGCTCTCGTCAAGCTGAGTTCCAAGACAGCTGCAAACCTGGATCTCATTAGCGGACTTCTTCAGCGCATTGGATTTGCTGATTTAGCTTTCTTTCAAGACGAAGGATGGTGTTAGAAAAAAATAGCTTTTGCATTTCCTGTAACTTTAGTGTGAAAAATACCTCACTCCCTTGTTCAAAAATCTCTGTGTTAAAGTTCCACATAGCTTATTCCTTTCCAAGATCATTTATTTTTCTCTATTAGACAGTAAGAATAGTTTAGGGCTGGGCTGGTTGGGAAGGCACAGGACCTAAGCTGTGATAGGCATCAGTCATCTATAAATCTGTAAATCTGAGCAATGAAGCCTTTAGAATCCCATACTAGTGCTGGGCAGAGGATTTAGAGAGATCCTCAGGAGTGAAGAGAATTTGAACACCACACCCATTCCTTCATACAATGCCAAGCTAAAAATATAGTTTCTAATACAGGCCTCACTAAGTAAGGAAGCGCAATAAGTATTTCTTTATACAATATAAACATCTTTTCAAATATTATTTCCTCATTGATCAAATGACCTAAGTCCAGTCTTTATATAATCAATGCCTAATTGAACACTGCAATACCTTATCTTCAAAACCATCCCTTTTGAAGCTCGCCCTTGTGAGCCCTTGGGTTTTTCCCACACCAGGTTTCCAGGAACCTCAGAGTCAAATTGAATGACCAAACATCACAAATACACTAAACTTGATCTCATTTCTTCCCTCCCTTTCAAAGCGTTGTCTCTTTCTTAAGGCTGTGACACTGCTATTGTGGTTTTTATTATTCGCAGCATCTCCAACCCATTTCTGCAATCAGGTGAAGAAGGAATAAACAAACATCTCCAGGGCAACGTGGCTCTGTTGCCTAGAGTGCTATGGCTTCCTCAGCTCAGAAGCACTTGTCTGCTAGAGTCGGGGGATGAAGAGAACTAATTAGCTCCCTTCTCATTCTAAACACTAATCAGTCCCCATGAACCTCTTGGCTGTGATCCACAGCTGATAAAGCTGGAGGCTCTGGGCTGCCTGGGCAATTCTGAAGCTTGGCTGGGATCCACTATCCTGGGAGAATCATAACCCTATCACTGTCTTTTCCTTGTTAGCAATCAGGATGCGGCTGCACACCAATTCATGCTTCTCTAAAATTGGACACTGATACATAGGGACTTTGGAGCTTTTTTTTTTTGGCCCCACGCAAGTTTATGAAAATCCGTCTTGGTAGAGGTGGGTACTGGGGAAAATGATAATAAAGAGGGACACTTGAGAGACCACAGTGTGCTCTAGGATGTGACTAATGGATGTTTTGGTAGAAAGAAGCCTGGATATGGGTATGGCTAATGAATATTTTAATGAGTGTAGAAACCTGGAAATTGAGAAATGTGAAGGTAAAATGGCTTCTCTTATAAAAGACTCTAGAGTTTTGAATGTATTAAGGAACACCCCACTTCTCTAAGTCAAGGTGGTGGAAAATTCAGTGTGTTCTAAGGACCTTGTTTTGAGAATATTTCATGGGCTTGGGTCCATTGCAACGTTAGAGTAAGTGACTTTTAACGGGTTCCTTGTCACTGTGCCACATTGCCCCTAGGACTATAGCCCGTGTATTCCTGGGCCCCATGGTGGGAACTCACCACAGGCTGGATCTTCCAGCAGGTCCATGATGACCGAGTCAGCACCCTTGGTGTAGACGATGATCTCATCCGTCAGTGGGTGCCTCACCACTACTGACATTCTCTTCCGGACAGAGTCAAAGCCCAGCGTGAAAAGGAGGTCAAAGGTGAGGCAGATGCCCTGGGGCAGACGCACAGTCACCTGCTCAGGTGTCCTAGACACTAGTGTGAAATTGTAGGCACGAGCCGCATGCACCAGGGCTGCTTCATCAGGGCTTTCGGCCTCGTAGCACAGCTCTGGTCCATCTTGGCTGAGAGCTGGGGTGTCCAGCCCCTCCTCCAGAGAAGTGCCCGATTCAGACCCCAGGATGTCACCCTGCTCCCATGTGCTGCTCCGGTAGCCACCATCCGTGGAACAGTCTCCGCTACACACGGATGTGTCATCTTTCTCATCGGAGTCTATGGTGGGCATGTTGGGTCCCAGACTCTCTCCTAGATCTGTGTCGGAGGGGGCCGTGGATGAGAATGATTGGCTGAGACTCAAAAGCTTCAGCCTTTGGAAGAGCTGTTGAATCTTCTCCAAGGATGTCCCCAGAGCCTTGTTGGCTGGTGGAGTGGTAACCTGTGGTTGAGTACAGAAAGTGCTACATCACTCTACGCATGCAAGCCGTCTTATGCAGAATATGAAAGTCATTTTGTAATCAGAGCATTATTTGGGTCTTCTGTGGTCATAGACCTGTAGCATGGCCATAGACAGACCCTGTGTTCTATGGCTCTCAGCCTACCCACCCGTATAAAGAGGGTGTTAGCTCAGATGTTTCCTTCTGTGCTTGACCTTCTAGGTGTATAATTTCCAAACATCCCACTCTGGTCGTGGTAGAAAGAAGCATAGGGGTGAAAATAGGACTCTCTTTTCTTTCTGTTCAGTGTATGGTAAGCTGCTTTCTCTCTGAATCATCACATTCAATTTCCCCTGAAAATCTCTGGGTGTGGAAGCCAGGCACCCAGATGTTGAATAGATTTACCATGATACCTCAGTGTTTTGGTAATAAAGTTGGGATTCAGTTCTGAGTCTGGGTCCAGCAATTAGCTTGGAGCTATGAGCTGGTGCCAGCCTTCTCATTAACTTGAAAACTGAAGTTGGATGCTAGCTTTCCCAAAATAGTACTTCTCAAAAATAGTTGCTTGTCCAGATAATGCTTTCTGTCTCCTATATATCACAGAAAGTATTTGATCATGAGGTGATTTTTTTTTTCTGGGTAGTTTGAAATCTTGGCATAATGAGAGGAAGTTATAGTCTAGTGAATCCTGTTTTCTTGGTTTTATAGCCACAAGTTGCACCAAATCATTATTTTTTTAAAAGCTTTTTATTGGTTCTTTGTGAATTCCAGTTCATGCAACCTAATCCTACTCATTTTCCCTTTCCCTTATATCCATCCTCTACCCTTGCAACCTCCCCCACAACAGAGAAAACAAAATCTCATTGTGGAAGCTATAGTGTGTCACAGTGTGTCTCACAATATACCATTTTGTCCACACTACTTTGCTTGCAAATGCTCGTTGCAGTGACTTGGTTTGGAATGAAGCCCCTGGCTTCTGCTACTCTGCCAACACTGGGTCCTCACTGGGACTTCTCTTGGATATCCTGTTGTTGCCCTGTGCCATGGAGATCCTGTAGTTTTGGATCTTTATGACCAGCCCCTTTCATGAACTCTATAGTTCATCGATGGAGATGTTGAGGCAGGCCAATTCAAAGCCCTGGATCTGGGCCTGAGAGAGGGGATTTGGCCAGCTCTACTACTCTTGTCGTCCAGGGTTCAGCTCTCCTGCCTACCATAGATGGTGAGGGAAGAAGGGCATCTCTCCAGCTCTATTGAGATGCTCAAGTGAGGAACAGGTTCAGCACTTCAGTTTTCAAGACCCCATTGGGGCCAACTCTCCTGTCCAACACCAGTGTTAAAGGCAAAAGGGAGGGGAGAAGATCTCTCGCTCTCTGATACCACTGAATAGCAGAGGAGAGGTAAGGCTAGCTCTCCTACACTCAAGTCCTTGGGGCTGACTTACCTGTAATCCCCACACTCAGGGCCAGTTCTACTGTGCTACCTACATGAGGTGCAGAGTCTGGTCTTCCAAGTGCTGCTGCAGGTGAGGGGCAGGGACAGCTCTCCTGCTCTCATGACCCCAAGGCTAGCTCTTCCAAGATGTCCAATCAAGGAGTGGAGCCAGTTCTTCAGCTCTCAGATACCAACATGTCCCCAGGGAGCAGACCAGGGGTGCCCAACTGGCCTTTGGTGGCAACAGACCCTTGCTGTTGCAGGGCTATGAACCCAGACATGGCCCCCAGTGGTGGCACAGGCCGGGACCCCTCCTCAATGGTCCCAGGTGGTATCACCAGCTACTCACTCAGGCTGTTCCTCACTACCCTTGAGTTTCCAGTTCTGCCTCTCGTCATTGCGTCCACATCCTTCTGTTTCTCCACCACTTACTTGCTCCCCTTAGAGATGCTTGGGCTCTGAGTGTCTAGAGTCATCTCACGAGTAGTCTCAGGAACATTATGCCCCACTTGTGAATTTTGGTGCCAGGCAGGGGTCATCCCGGGCATGGTCTGCTCCCCCATACTCCCCCAAGACTGCTCAGGGTCTGAATGGTAGTCATCTCAGGCTAGCTCCCTGTCTAGGCCCCATGGCAATGGTCTGGAGGTCATCTCAGGCTTGCTCCTTGGTTGCCTGACCTAGTGGCCCCATGTGAGGTTTATCTGTCCCAGGCTTACTCCTACCTAGGGTCCTCAGTCCCAGATAGGTTTCTTCTAGTCTTAGGCTTGCTTCTGGTCTTGGGAGCTGGGGACCTGCATGGCTACAGCCTGGTGGTCATCTCAGGCTTGCTTTTTTCAGGCAATGTTAGGCTCACTAATTGTTCAGATGTTCAGAGGTCAGAACTCCTCTCTGCCACCTACTGGTGCACATGAGACACAGCAGCCATACCCGCAATGCGTCTAGTGGCAGGCAAATCATTATTCTTACCACTGACTTGTAGGGATCTCGGCTGAGTCTGTAGATAACTGAAGACCCATAAACCCTCAGAAGTTTTCATTGTTTAACTTCATATAGACAACCACATTTCTGCATTGTTTACAAGGAAAGCACGTAACACACAAGCTTATTAATTTTAAATGCAATATAAAAGTAGATTCAAGTATGATAATGATATTAATGGGAACCCTACCTGAGTTCACAGGTGGTTCTACCACATGTTAACCATGCTTTCTAAGTTAAGTTACTCAAGTGCTCAGACTTCATTTGTTAAGTCAAAAAAATATGCCCTTCTAAATTTCAGGGCTGTAAGTAATATGCAGAAAGTAGTTAGCATTGGGACCTAGCACCCAGCTGTACACAGTCCCTGCCCTGCAGGTGATAGACCAGGGTTGAAGGTTGCACAAACAGCTGCTCTGTAACTTCTCCCATTTAATTTATAAAGAGGGAAACAGACCTAGGAAGATCACAGGGCTGATCCAGCTTTCAAAGAGATGGGCTGACGATGCTACAGCTAGCCCCAAAGAGTTGTGCCTTTCTGATCGGGGATTTCCCTTCCCCACCTGCCTTTGTACTTCTCCCTCACCCCTCCCTCCCTTCTCAACCATCACTTGACCTTACCCTCTTTCTGGGCTCAGTGGTTGTAGACACCATGACGGAGTTGCAGATGACTAGGGCGAGAAAGAAGTCAGCAATGGAGGCAGTGGTGGAATGCGAAGGCTTGGCAGGTCTGGTACCTGAGGTCTCCAGCCACAGAGCAGCATCTCTCACCTTGCTCAGGAGGTTTGTGTCAGGAGTCACATCTTTTTCCTGGAAGAGAAAGAAGCCCTCGTGAGGTCTTTTCCTGGAAGGACTGGGGAGGGAGGTCCCTCCCAGCAGGCTCTGCCTGTCTAGAGTAAGGATTTTACCACCATCCCTGCAGTCTTGCATCCTGCACATTCCTCCCTGTCGCTGGACTAATCACTGCTCATATTTATTTGATTCTTCATCGTCAATCGGCTCTGTGGAGCTATCGGTTGCCAACATTTCTTCTCATCACTTGTTCCTTACTCCTCGTGTTTCCGGTAAATCCTGGACCCTCCAGCCCTCAACTGTATATTTTTGTACCAACTTTATACCAGTACTGCTACCATCCAGCTCTTCTCACCCTGCACATGCACATGTGCTATGCCACGTTTCCAAATACCACTTTCTTCCTGCAACTCCTTTTTTTTTTAATTGACATATTTATTTATTTTATGTATATGAGTAAACTGTAGCTGTACAGATGGTTGTGAGCCTTCATGTGGTTGTTGGGAATTGAATTTTTAGGACCTCTGCTCACTCTTGTCAACCCCGCTTGATCTCGTCAACTCTGCTTGCTCAGTCCCTGTTCACTCAGGCCCAAAGATTTATTTATTATTATACATAAATACACAGTAGCTGTCTTCAGACATACCAGAAGAGGGTGTCAGATCTCATTATGGGTGGTTGTGAGCCACTATGTGGTTGCTGGGGTTTGAACTCAGGACCTTCAGAAGAGCCGTCAGTGCTCTTACCCGCTGAGCCATCTCGCCAGCCCTTCCTGCAACTTCTGACTTCCAAAAAGATCTTCAGATCTTCACCATCAGCATCATCAACTCCTCCTGCTTCTAAATCCCTTCAGAAGTGTTTTCCTCCATCAGACCCTAGTGGTCTCTGTTGCAATCTGGACACACAACCTCCTTTTATGCTTCCTGTCACATCAACAGAAGAATACTTTTCTACCCATCAAAGTCTCACCTAGATCTTAATGACCACAGAAGTGCCAGCTGCCGTTAGATTCTATCCATCTCATGGTGACCTCTTCTGAATCACAGAAGTAAGTTCTAAACTTACGATGTCCAGAGGTACCAGGCATGTAAGGCAGATGAGGGAAGTGGGCCAAGGCACAACAGAGTTCATTATGGGACAGAAAGTGTTGTTGACCTAGCAAGCCACACTAAATAGTGCTGCTAGCTTTGCTTAGCAAAATACTCCAAGGTCCTTTTGCCAAGAATCCTGACTCCTCAGGATAAAGCAGAGATGAGAAGGGACCTGTTTTCTCTTTTTCTTCTCTTTTAACTTTCTGAGCTGAAGCTGATCCACAGTTTTGCAATTTTTCGCATTTCTGTAGAACTTTCTATTTGAACTGTCACTCTGGGATGGGTGCTATCCATCTTCTCTGCATTTGAATATTGTACTTCTAAAAGTAGCTCACATTTATGAAGTGCTCTCTACCTTCCCAAGCTCAGGGCACTTGTATGACACCTATCAGATTGTTGCAGGATTGTGTGGAGATGTATGCAATACTCTCTTAACGAAAGCCCAGAGATGTGGGCTGATTTAATCCCTGGCTCTTAGCAAGACAGGGTGAAGCCCAAATTACGTATCAGATCCCTGCACAACAGGCACAGCATCTTTCTTCTGGGGTTATGGCACAGGGGCTTGGTCCATTAGCACTCTGTTTGAAGTTCTCTAGCCAGACCAGCCAATACTACCTAATCACAGACCCCGCTTCTCTTGATAATGAGAGCTCCTATTCACTCAGTGTTTCATATTTTCCCAGTATATCCATCATCCCCATGTATCTCTGCAATTGGTATTGCTATTGTCTTAGTGCTGTTACCTCTAACTTTAGGTTAGAAAACTCATGCCTAGCAAAACTTAGTGCCTCATCTAAACTCTTACAATAAGCAAAGGGTATTTCTTCAGCTGACTCTTGGTAGTTTGACTCTAGAATATCTCTTCGCTCCTATACCAGGCAAGATCCTCCAGGAGAAGGAAGTGGCCTTTGGGACTTCTTGAGAGACAGAGCCTTGAGTGTCTGGCATCCCACATGCCATGGACTGGCTTGAATATCAAACCTGAGTTCTCAGCACTTTGGGAGACTGTGGAAATGTTCCTCTTCTTGAAAAATGGATTTTTTTGGGGGTAGGGGATGGTATAGGAATGGGATTCTAAAGCTTTGCACAGAAGAAAGCTTTCTGGGAAGAAAGCTCAGAGGCTATCAAAATTCAATCCTCTATTTTCCTGCAGAGAGGGAGGAAATGAACTGCTCATAATCATGTCTTGCCTTAGGGTCAGAGCCAGGCCAGCTTTCCCTTCACCAGGCACCACATCATGGACTGATCACACAGTCAGAATCATTTAGCAGGTACCTGTTCCTTGTTCAGGCATTCTAGAGTCTACAAGTGTCATGAGGATGACGGCTTGTGTCTGACGTGTCCCCAGTGCCTGGAGTTAGGGACATGCAGAATGTTGAATGATTCCTTTCTAGAGTACTGATGAGTTCTTGACTCTTTTTATTGTTGTTTGCTTTTATTTATTTTTGAGTGTGTGTGTGTATGTATCAGGGTACCATGAGTAGAGGTCAGGGGACATTGCCTGAAAGTTAGTTCTCTCTTTCCACCATGTAGCTCCCAAGAATCAAACTACTTAGGCCATCAGGCTAGGTGACAATTTCTCCTGCTTTGCTATTTCATTGGTCCTTGACATTTCTTTATTAAAACTATTTTAAAAATACATTTCTACTTGATTATATGGCAGTGTGTTATAAACGGCTTCTGCAGGTGTTGGGAGATAAGTCAATCAATTTTTACCTAGTCACCAGACCAGTCACTGCCCTGAAAATCTCTTCAGGGTGCTATTTGCTCTGGTCCACTCTTTTCTGTGTGGTCTATTAGCATTTGGGAACTTGGCCCTTAAAACAGAGAAAAAGGTAGTTACTTCACACATGGCTGGTAACTTTGAAGGAAAAGAAAACAGGAGGCCATTTATGGAGGGCATTTACAGGTTTTTTTGAGCCAGAGCTCAATTGATTGGTTTCCTTCTATTGTTAGTCAGCAGGAGCATACAGCTCTTGTGTGAGCTCAGGACCCACATGAAGGGATGGCGTTATCATTAGGCCACTTTTTCTGATATTAGATACATACCCAAGTCCTTCGTTAAGTACCCTCCTTTTTATATCATATACGCCAGTACTGTCATTGTCCATTTTGATTATGAGGTAAAGGAGGCTCATTAATATTAAGCAATTTGTCCAAGATCTCAGATCCTGTGCCAGGATCCCAAATTTCCTTATCCATAAACCTGACTTCTTAAATGTTATGGTGGTGCCTCCCAAACTGGGGTTGAGTTCAGGCTGCCTGTAATGGACCTGGGCACCTGCATGCCTAACTAGCTCACAGGAGGGCTTGTTCTGCCAGTTAAGGAGCACAGCTCAAACAGCAAAAGTGTGTGCCACATGGTGGTCCAGGGGTTGCTCTTCCTTTCTGGCTGGACTATATTCCTACACTGAAGTTTGGGGAGAACAGGCCAGCTTCTATTCTGCTATTTTCCCTTCAGGTATATGCGTGTGTGTGTGTGTGTGTGTGTGTGTGTGTGTGTGTGTGTGTATGTCAGAGGTCATGCTATATGCTGGGTATATTCCTCAGTTGCTTTCTACCTTATTTTTTGAGTTAGGGGCTTTAACTCAACATGGAGTTCCCTGAATGGCTAGGTTGGTTTGAATAAGTTTTAAGGAGACACTCAAGTCACACCATCACTGTTACTGATTGGGGATAGCAACTTCTCCATACAGAAGTCCCCTAAGCCATTGGTAGACAGATGTAGGCTGCCTGGCCCTTAGCCTGCAAGGAGGCATGGCTCCTCTTGTGACGCCATCTTCCTCACTTCTCCATCTTGCACCTTCCTTCCAGCTACAGATGAGCACCTCCACACACTCTGCCTTGCTTGCATAGATTTTTCTCCTGTTACAACTTGCATTCTTGCACCTGCTCCTCATTTGATGGCTACTGTTGTTTAAGTTCTCCTGGTTACCCTCCACCCAGTCAAGTGCTAGAGTGCCCCTCTGCTAATCTCTTATAATATATCTGTACCCACTGTCCCAACAGTAGCTACTAGTGTCCTACTTGCTCCTTCATTAGTTTGTAAATTCCTGAATCGAGGGGCCACTGCCCTATTAAACTTTATATCTCCACTGTCTCACTATTGTATCCACCATTGAATAGATGTTAACAAATGTTGATGGATCATCTGACTAAATAAATGAAAGGTTATTCTAAAGAGATGTTGACAGTAACCACAGATACAGTCGACACAGTAGGGAGGAAGCAGGCCTTTCTGTTTGTTGTTGGTGGGGGTACATGTACAACAGTTTAGAAAAAGTCAATTGACTAAAAACTGCACAGAAACTCCAACTTAGCAATTATGCTCTAAAAACTGATATTGTAAAAAGCCTGCTACACATATATAAACCCAAAGTGGCTCAACCATCCAATAAGTTCCAACAGCCACTGACAAAGAAAACTGAGGCTGCTCTCTACCAAATTTATTGTGTGCCTGAACATAGGAAGCATTCTCTAGATCGTGTGTGTGTGTGTGTGTGTGTGTGTGTGTGTGTGTGTGTGAATAGCAAAGTTGGGGCTCGAGAAATGACTTGTTAGTTAAAGTGTTTGCTCTGAAGAATGAAGACTGAGTTCAGACCCTAGCCCTCATGAATGCTGGGTGATCTTGGCAGACCACCTGTAATTCCAGCATCAGCAGACAGATGGGAAATCCCATGTTTAGCTAGAGTAGGCCAACCAGCAAGCCCAGTGTTTGATTGACAGACCTTACCACAGTGAGTAAGGTAGTAGAGTGGTCAAGGATGACGTGCTGATCTTTGGTCTTCACATGTACATGAACATACAGAGACATAGTTGTGCACAGCCATGTGGACACACGTGTGTGCCCACACATTTTAACGTGCATAGACACAGAGAGATCCACATGAAATCAGAGAAAAGGCAAAGTGCAAAAGTTATTTGATCAAAGAATCATCTATTTATATATGTGTGCATTACGTGTGTGCATCTCTCTCTGTCTCTGTCTCTGTCTCTGTCTCTGTCTCTGTCTCTCTCTCTTTCTCTCTCTCTCTCTCTCTCTCTCTCTCTCTCTCTCTCTCTCTCTCTGTGTGTGTGTGTGTGTGTGTGTGTCTATGCTCCATAGATGCTTCTGCTTAGGAAGGCACCTCTGGAAAGGTTGCACAAGCTACTGTGGGGATGTTTGTCTCTGGTGGCATGGGATGGAAGACAGTATCGTGTGGCCTTTGATCCCCTTTCCATTCCTAGCTGTATGTTGGTATTAATAGCATGGAAATAGGGCTTTCTGGTTGCTGGGGGAACTGAAGGCTGAATTTTTTTTTCAAGATAGTGACATTTATGTTCTGAGGTTGTGGTCCTGATGATATTTAGCTTGGATTAAAAACTGGGAAGGCACAAACATTCATCCAGATGACACACAGATTGTTAAAACAAGCTAGGTAAGTATAAGGCAAACTCACTGTGGCTACCCCAGAAGGTTTTTTTCTGATAGTTTTTGCCCTTCCATTTGGGTCCCTGGAGACTAAGGACAGTCCTGCCCTGTGTGGTCACATTACTTACAGAAAGATATGTGTGTCTGCCTGATTCAGTCAGTACCCTTCTCTAACCTCACAGAGGCAGCGGGCATATGCTGGTTGCCCTGAAAATCTTCATGCGTCTGGGAGTGTTTCACAGAGGAATTGCGAGGAAAGAAGCTGCCCCTAGGCACCCTTTTCAATTGTGTCTACTGCATTCTCTAGAGCTGGCAGGGTAGGGGACATGCCCGTAGAGGGAGTGATGGAGGAGACTGGAGGGGTCCAGTGCAGCTCTACCCCATGGTTGGGATAATGCTCCTTGGTCTGATGATTTTGGTGAAATATTGTGCAAGTGGCTCTTGGAATCAGGGACTCTGCTTGAATCTTGGCTGCTTGCAGACCAGGGCAAAAGGCATTTTATTTTCCATCTGCCAGTGCTGTTAAACATTGGCTGGGGATGTGCCAATTCCATAAGTGTATTACCCACCTTAAAACCACAGGTTTATAGCATGTAATTAGGAGATAATCGTTGATGCTTCCTTGTGTTTGGTAGCTAAAGGAAAAAATAGATCCAGCTTTGGTTGTTGCTGCTACTATTGATTCTTGTTTTATTTTGGGTTTGGGTTCAAGGGCCAGGGAGACCATTAGCTGGTCTCTTGAGAAGCTTGTAGACTGCTGTCAACTCCTGGTACCTTGGGAGTTTCTAAGGCAAGCTCTGACTCGGTTCTAAAGGGAAGGTAGAGATGGGGTGGTTCTGAGAGGTGCTTCTGCCAGGCCGGATGCTGAATGGGCAGGAGGAAAGCACCAAGACAGGTGGGAAGGGTGCAAGCCGGGCAAGCCTGTCACAAATAGGTGGAGGCAGACCTCTGGACAACTACCTGGGCTAACACCCAAGGCTGCAGTGTCCTCATGTAGAACCCGACAGCAGGCAGCGCAGCATCAGAGCCAGTGGGTACCTTTAAAAATATTTATTTTTATTTTATGTATGTAAGTGCTTTGCCTGCACATATCTATCTGTACCTTGTTTGTATTGGGCCCACAGAGGCCAGAGAGCATTAGATCCCCTGGAGCAGGAATCACAGAGGGTTGCAAGTCATCAAATGGATGCTGGGAACTGGACGGAGGTCCTCTCCAAGGGCAGTGAGTACTCTTAACCATGGAGCCATCAATCCAGTGAGCATCTTTAGAGACAGCACAAGTCTCCCCTTTCAGCCAAGGCTTCAAGTGCTTATGTGAGCCATGTACGTGTGGTTTTAGTCAGGATGTCAATGGTTTATCTAGAGAGAACCCCAGTCTTGCCTGTCCCTAGAATCACTAGAAATGGAAATTATAATGTTCATATCCATAGACAATATGTATTAGAATCTCAGGGGAGTAAGATCAATCTTCCTTCCTTCTTTCCTTCCTTCCTTCCTTCCTTCCTTCCTTCCTTCCTTCCTTCCTTCCTTCCTTCCTTCCTTCCTTTCTTTTTTCTTTCTTCCTTTCTTCCTTTCTTTTCTTTTTTCTTTCTTTCTTTTTTTTTTTTTTTTTTTTTTTTTTTTTTTTTTTTTTTTTTTTTTTTTTTTTTTTTTTTTTTTTTTTTTTTTTTTTTTTTTTTTTTTTTTTTTTTTTTTTTTGAGACAAGGTTTCTCTGTATAGTCCTGGCACTCACTCTGTAGACCAGGCTGGCCTCACACTCAGATACCTGCCTGCCTCTGCCTCCCAAGTGCTGGGATTTCAGCCACCAAACCCAGACACTATTGCATATGCCAGCAAGATTTTGTTGAAGTGACCCTGATATAGCGGTCTCTTGTGAGGCTATGCCAGTGCCTGGCAAACACAGAAGTGGATGCTCACAGTCAGTTATTGGATGGAACACAGGGCCCCCAATGGAGGAGGTAGAGAAAATACCCAAGGAGCTGAAGGGGGCTGCAACCCTATAGGTGGAACAACAATATGAACTAACCAGTACCCCCAGAAATTGTGTCTCTAGCTGCATATGTAGCAGAAGATGGCCTTGTTGGCCATCACTGGGAAGAGAGACCCTTTGGTCTTGCAAACTTTATATGCCCTAGTACAGGGGAATGCCAAGGCCAAGAAATGGGAGTGGATGGGTAAGGGAGCAGGGCGGGGAGAGGGTATAGGGAACTTTCGGGATAGCACTTGAAATATAAATAAAAAAAAAATCTAATAAAAAAAATACTCCAGAAAAAGGTGTGCGTCTCCACCACTCAGCAGATCAATGTTTCATAACATTTTAAAAATACATGACATCAAATAAGAACTTTTCTTTAGAAGGGTCACTTCAAATGTGCACTAATTGTCTGTCTGTCTTAGAAATATGATGACTCAGAATTGCCCATAATTTAATGAAGGGGATAGCTATGATTCCAGTTCACTCTACTTGCTGAGTGTTAAGTAAGCTTACTCATAGTAGAGCTAAGATGGAGACCTAAGGCTGGGGACCCAGATGGGCTTGATTTGTAACTGCACAGGATTTTGAGGTGAGCATAAACATTGCCTTTTTTGATTTTGGGAACATCCTAGCAAGAATTTTATGTATTTTCAGGTGATTAAAAAAGGGATAAAAAGAGATTAATCATATTATGAATTAATAAGCCAACAGCATAGCTATACAACTATCTTTTCAGACTTATTGTCCAGCCTCTTCTTGAACAATTACCCAAAGATGATGTTTTACTAATACCAGGTTCTTGACTATACATAAAGAGAACACATTGCTGTCTCTATCTATCCATATCATAGGCGGTGAGTTCATTATACGCTTTCCTCATTGCTCTGGAATAAATGTAGAACTTGCTTTTGAAACCACCAGCCATTGCAGAACACTGTAGTTTGTGTTATGGGGACAGTTTGGGGTTAGACCGTCTTGCCCATTGCCATCAGCTAAGGACCCTCCATCAAATTTATATTGACAAGAAGAGATTCTTTTGTTTTGGTTTTTAAATCACTGCTGCCAGAATGCTTCCAAACCTCCTTCCCTATGTCCTTGGGGTTGGAGGCATTCATTACTAGACACATAAGATGACTGCCATACCCAGAACTGGGAAGTTCCAAGGACACATAGACTAGGTCCAATGAGACTTCATTTAAGTAACTGAAAAATTATCATATAAGAATTTAGAAGAGCACTTCATTCAGAGGTGTAGAATTAAAGAAGAGGGTGCTGGGAACAGAACTCTGCCTCTCTGTAGGAGCAGTAAGAGCTCCTTAACTGTTTAGCCATCTCTCCAGGTCCACACTGTGGCATTTTCTAGGATTTGTGATGCTATGCTTCAGAATATGGGTAGAGGAAGGAGTGGAGCAGCTCTGGCCTTGACCTCCAGGGACTGCTGTACAATCTGAGAGACTGAATTCAGAGTCTTCATTTGCTATTGGATGCCTAGCAATGACTTTGAAGGGATCAAAAATGAAAAGACAAAAGTCAGAACAAAGTAGAACTGTCACACCGGAACCTCAGAACTAATCTAAGAGACAGAAGCAGCTAGACAATTTGGATATAGATATTCACTTTCCAGCTCTTTAAAATTCCTCTTTGACTCCTGCTAAAATATTTTCTCTCACCTTTCTTCAAGTATACAAAACCTAAAAGACCTAAGCCTTTTGTCTTTCTAGTTTATGGAAGTACACACATAACAAATATTTATTCTTTCTTTTAGCTCTATAATTGGAAAAGCATGCATAATGAGGAGGCTGCTGGCTCTTAGCCATGGCCCTGACAAATGGAGGAGGGAGGGGTTCTGGGGAACTGAAGAGTGTGCCAGCCATGTGGGATGGATTCCTTAACTCCAGCTAATCATTGCCACGAGGAAACCCTGTATCAGTACAGGGGGATGCTTCTAATTCCATTTGCAGAAGAGGATAAATTAAAGAACCTCCAAATTTCCAAACGTGGAACATTTGGAATATACAACATTTGGAAATAACAAGTATATGCTGACAGAACATTGTGTGAGCACCATTTTGAGCGCTCTTCACACTTTAATTATTTTTTAAAATTAATTACAGGGTTTCATGTAACCTGGTCTCGCCTCAAACTCACTATGTAGCAAGTTCTGGGATTGTAGGTGTGCAGCATCTGACTTGGTTTATGAGGTGCTGGGATGGAACCCCGGTCTCACGCTTGCTAGGAAAGCAGTCTTCCAATTAAGCCACACTCTTGACCCAACTAATCAGGGCTTACAGAGGCTCTGCTATATCCTAGAGCCCCCTGACATGATTTGTTTGTGATTCAGTGAATACAGGCAGGTACTTACTATTGAGCTGCTGAAGGCCACAGGAGGCTGTGGGGTTTCCCACCGCCCCACAGATCTTTGTCGGCAGTGGCTCTGGATAGGAACCCGGGCACTATGGCACCTCCTCAGAGGCTGGGCACCCCCTTGGCTTCTCATCGTTGTTGAGCTCTGGTCCCATCTAGGTGGGAAGGACAGACATTGGTACTGGGTCCACTCCTCACCATCTGAGTCCAGCTCCTTTGGCATCTCCAGTCGCTTGGCTGTAAGAAAGTAATCTTGTCATGTCCTGGCTGAGCTGTGTTTGGGGGATGTTAGACTTCAGGGGTTGGGGTAGAGTGTAGGAAAGTTTTATGGAAAACTTTATCTGGGGTGCTTAGACTGGAGAAAGTTATGTGACCTTGTTCTTTGACTCCAACTCAGGATCATTTTGAAGATTTAGTAACCTAATTTGTAACAATGACTAGCAAGCTGGGTACCTGTAGCAGTAGCTGTTACATTATTAAAAAGAAATAAGAGGCTCACATGTAAATGGTGAATGATCATCATAGTAAAGTAGATAGAGTCATCAATAATATCTTCTGCTTTCTTTTGTGTGCATGTGTGTGTGTGTGTGTGTGTGTGTGTGTGTGTGTACTAACTCAGTTCTATAGGTTACCTTCAGACATGAAAATTAACAGTCCAGACTGGTTTACATTCTAAACCAAAACACTGACTTGGTGAAATTTAAGACATCTGTTAAAATGGAAGGCATTTTCTAAATATGCCAAATTTGACCCTGTGCCTATATCTAGATCTGTTCTGACACACACACCAGGTAATGTCACAGAACAATTTTCTCAGCCTGACTTTATGACTGATACACAGTTGGGATCCATTCCACCTTAGCCCATCTTTGATGTAAACATACTTTGCTGTGTGGAGGGGTAAAGCAACTTGCCAAAATGCCACAGAGCCTCTGTGTGTGTGTGTGTGTGTGTGTGTGTGTGTGTGTGTGTGTCTGTTGGGGGGATGGGATCAGGATAGTGTCCTTGTCTCCTGTTCTCTTAAGAGAGCAGGGCACTTACGGACCCTCATACCATTTTCTTGGTGACAATATTCGCTGCCCACAATGGTACAACGCCTGAACACCATCTTGTTTTCCGTCAGAGTCCCTGTCTTGTCAGAGAAGATGTACTGGATCTGGCCCAGGTCCTCTGTAATGTTTAGAGCTCGACATTGAATGGACAAATCAGTTTCTTCATCGTATAGGTCAAGGTCGTTGTGAAGGAGGAACACTTGCCCAAGTTTTACCAGCTCAATGGACACATACAAGGAGATGGGGATCAACACCTGAGGGGAGAAAGATTCATACTGTGTCATAAACTGGCTTGATCCCTGCTCCCAGATCCTTCACAGTGGGTAACAAAGGCATTTGAAAGAAAGATGAGGACAGCTCACAGCATGACTTTTTTCTGAGAAATCATGTATCAGTGACTTCCAGCATCCCTTGGAATTCTCAGGGCAGATTGAGAAGAGACATGCCTCTTCAGCCCCTGTTGCCTAAGGTGAGGCAGACACTCGTCACTGGTTGTTCACCATAGCAGGACAGAGTATAGAAATTCTAAGACCACCTTTGAGAGACCTCTGAGATTCTCGGATCTCTATGTCATGGAGATTCACAGGCACCGTTGTGAGTGTTTAGGTTTTTGTTGATTATGTTCACTCATCCAGTGCCTGATGGATTAACTTCTAACTTCTGATTGTTTTTTTCTATCTCTAACTCTTGGGGCTGGAGAGTCCTTGGTAGCTCCCTGTGCTATTTAATTTTCCTTTGGTCATGGGTTTTAGTGGATTTCCTGCTCTGTATCTGGCAAAGGGATGCAAACGTGTTGCTGCCTCACTCTTTAAGCCTTCTCCAACAGCTCTCTGAGGGGTTGCCCTGACGTTACGCTCTCTGAGGGGTTGTCCTGACGTACGCTCTCTGAGGGGTTGCCCTGACGTTACTTTCAATGTGAGTACTTGATAGTCTATCAGAAAGCGGAACCTTCCTGTCCTGAGCTTGTTACTTCTCTCCGAGGCTAGCACTTATTTTCCTTTAAAACTGTAGAATTAGAAAGCTCCTACCTGGAGTAGGATGATCATTGTGAGGAACATATAGAAGCCTCCAAGGGCAAGAGAGAGGAAGTTCCCATCGGCATCTGGCACATCGAAGGGAGGATGCTCTTTAAAGGTACCATTCCAGAGGCTGTGGCCTGAGAAGAAGCAAAACTAGGCGTAAGACACAATCTCTCCTTCGTCCTTAAGTTATCGGGTATCCATAGGCAGTTCCTGGACATGAGTGGGCACTCGAAGAGGGCCCATTCTTTTTCTTTTTTCCTATTTCAATTTTAATTAATTAATTAAACTTATTCACTTTACATCTTGCTTACTGCCCCCTTTCTGCCACCCCCTCCCACAATCCTTCCCTCCATCCCCCTCCCCTTCTCCTCTGAGGACTGACAAGGCAGTCTAGCTAGAGGTACATATCTCATAGCCTGGCAATAGCTTTTGGGATATAGCCCCTGGAAGAGCCCATTCTTATTCCACATGGCAAGTGCTGTCTCCTCCTCCCCGTCTCTTCCTTTAGTTGACAGTGATCCTTCCTGTACCCCATTCTTTACTCTTCAGCCCCTCGATGGAATGAGGGACACTAATTCTCTTTCTACTGGGGAAGATTAGCATGAAGATGACCTATATTTGATGGAACATGTAGTTTTCTGTCATGTTGTAAGAAGTGTGTGGTTGGGCTGTCTTGACCCATCTGTCCTCCCGTTTTCCTTCTCCTTTCCACCTGGAGATCCAGGCATCCGCCACCGAATTCTTCCCAATCTTCCCTCCTATATCCAATTATTATTATTTGCATCTGTTCTGGGTTTTGATATTAATAATTCCCACTAAGCAAAGGACCGTGACCCTGAAGGTCCTTGAGGGTGTGTGTGCCAGAACACAGAATGCTATGAGAGTCCACAGAACTCACACCTTATATACTTTGAACTCTTTGTTTCCTTATTTGCTAAAGAGGTGATAACACCTATTATCACAGGATTACGTAAAGGTGAGCTACATGAACGTCCTTGAATGTTAATTAGTGATAGCTATCCTATAGGGTTATTGTGAAACTGGAATAATCTATTGTACAGAATTCTATGCTGCCTAGTTTTCTGTCAGCTTTCATACAAGGAAGAGGGAACCTCAAGTGGGAAAAGTCCCCTACTAGATTTGCCTATGGACAAATCTGTGGTACATTCTCTTGATTGGTGATTGATGTGGGAGGTGCCAGCTCACTGAGGTGATACCATCCTGGATGGTATAAGAAATGAGGCTGAGCAAGCCAGGAAGAAGAAGGCAGTGAGCAGCACTTCACCATGACTTCTGCTTCAGCTCTTGCCTCCAGGTTTCTGCCCTGACTTTCCTTAATGATGGGCTGTGACGTGGAATAAATCTTAACTAAACCAAATGTTCTTAGCTTCAGGGCACAAATTGTAGAGTCGCATAGAGAATATGTCATCCTGCCTGAAGCATCCCTACCACCTGCTGAAGCTGGGCCAAATTCTTCATAGTCACTCGGGAAGACAGGGGAATTACAGACACGCTATAATTTCATGGTGATAGTATAGAGCACAAGCTTGCACAGAGGAGGGGCCACTGCAGTAAGATGAGAGAGCAGAGGAAGTCAGAGTGGCTAGAAAGTGAGACAGGAGGTCCCAGGGGTCTTAGAGCCTGGGCCAGTGTGTGTGTGTGTGTGTGTGTGTGTGTGTGTGTAAGGGCATTATGGGCAAAGCAGGAAGATACACCTTGACATAAAGACAAAGAGAACACGTAGTAAGGAACTGTGGAATGATAGTTGCATGGGAGAACTTTCTCTTCATCATGGGCTATGCTTTAGTGAGGCAGCAAAGAGTCCTGTTTCATAAAAGTGGCTATTTGCAATAGAAGATTTCCCCCTTCTCCATTGGTATTCTCTCTTTATCATTTTGGATAGCCTGCAAAACTGATTCTGGGTGGCCTGTGCCTTATCTCTGCACGACCATGGAATCATTAACTTTTTTTTTTTTTTCTTCCTGGAGACACAGTGATCTCAAATGTCCTTTTAGTTCTAGTATGCCTGAAAAATCTACTCAATCTGGAGACATAGCTCCTATGGCCGTGTGGGCATGGGTAGGAGTTGTGTCCTTGCTGTGGCTTCCTCTGTCTTCTTCTGCTGCCTTTCCAGCTGTGAGCCACCAACTCAGGCACAGCTGTTAGACTCATGTGGGAGGGACAGTAAATAAACACTCCTGACCTCATTGAGACAAGCTCTAGTACCTCACTATACTGACACACTAGATCTCTCCCTTTCCCTCTCCCTCTCCCTCTCTCTACCTCTCTCTGTCTTTTAGACGCCATCTTTTATAAATATGGCAATGGTTATGATTTCAGAAAAAGGTGGCAGCAAATATCATTTCTGCTTTCTAGGCCAGGGTCATCAGGTGCGTCTGAGCTTATGAGTTTTTCCTCCTGATCTTCTGTGATTGATTGTGGGGTCTCCTTTAGCTTTCTGTGAACCAGCCATAGATTCAAGATGATTGTTAAGAACTCTACGAAGGACCCTTTCTTGTCTCCACTCTGAAGATCAACTTAAATGGCTCTTGCTCACTCCCTCTGTGCCTTATGAAGCTTGGTCTTGCTCTTATGCACTAGATAGGCAACCGCTGTCTGTCCGCAGTCCTTCTCCTCTCCCCTCTGTGCTTTCCTCACTGCTCATGTGGCTAAGTACAGTCTTTCTCTCCCCAGAGTTCCCTGCCTCATGGTTCTCCTGAACTTTGTCTGCCGCCTATCTTCTGTAGCAAATATCTACCTCATTTAGGAACCAGTTAGAGTAGGTACCTCTCCAGGAAATTCTGCTCTCAGTGGTGTTTCCACAGTGCCCATGGCAGGCAAAATAACATCCCACTCCTACTAAGGAACATTCTAACCTGTGGGTCCTGGAAAAAGGCTGTATTATGAGGCAGAAAGGAATCTGCAGATGTGATTAACTCATGAATTTTGAAATGAGGAGTAGCCTGGGTTCTCCCGGTGGGTTCAAGGATGTAATTACAAATGTGTTTATAAAGGGAGATACCACAGACAAGGCTGGGGAGATGTGAGCGGAGACTAAAGGATGCTGCTATTGTAAGCAACAGAGATAAAGCCTTTAGAAACCCACAGACAGGACTGGATTCCTCCGTCTTTTTAGAAAGAATTGTATCTGCAGAAATCATGACCTTAATCCAGTAAAATTGGACTTCTGATGTTTAGGGCAGAATTCTGCAAAGAGAATTTTTGCTGTTTTGAACCTCTCTGTATGAGTTAATTTCACTTCAACAGCAGACAACTAATGCAATAGCCATGGACAGTCCTCTGTTGAGTAGGGTAGGCTGAGCTCTTGAGTCTGTTCCTGTTTGACACCTCCTAGGCAGATTGTGGGCTTTTCAAGGGTGAGTCCTGTGAATCACTCATCTACTATCCTTCCATGCTCAGAGAACAGTTGGGTTCCAGGAGATATTTTTAACCAATCAGTGATTGACAGTAGTGCTAATATTTAAGAACACATGCACTTTCAGGGATTTTCATAGTACCCCACTAAAGTAGGCAGTACGGACTTGATTTTTCTTTTAGGAAATTAAAGCTCAGAATTGTTGTGACTTGCCCAAAGAAACAGGTTTCTGTGTTGCCTTTTGCAGAACATCCCATACCTACAGCTCCAATGACGCACATGAGGAAGAGGAGGCCGATGCAGAAGAAGATATCTGTGTTGATGCGCCGCTCAATTTTGCTGCGTTTGTATCGGGGGCCACTATTGTTCAGCATGGCTTTTGTCTCATGTCCTTTGAGAGAAAATTGGGAAAAATCAGTTTCTTGGCTCCTACAGGAGCTTTTGATAAAAGCGAGGTTTCATTTGCTGTGTTGAACCCGTCCTGCTTCAGAAAGTTTGCTCAGAACATGTAGCAGAGGTCTCACATAGTCAGTCATCAGACCTCACATAGTCAGTCAGGAGGACTCAGTTGTTGAGCATCATCTCCATGCCAGGCACTGTGGTGGACAGCACCAGACTTCCTGTGCCATGGGATACACATTGTATCACTCTAGAAAGAACCCCCTTATTTTTAGATACTATTCATCTGCGTGACTAGCATGACAGTGCTGTCTGGAGAAAAGGATCCTTTTCTAAGTTGCATAGAGCATGATCTCCGGCTCTTCTAGGCTCATGGTAGGATATAATGACAAGCAGGTGGCTCACCGTGTGGTGGAGGCACAAGCAAATAAGATCAGTGTAGCTATTAACTTGCCCTGCTACAGTTGAATAAGCCAACCAATGGGACCAGGATAAGTGGATCACCAACACATGTTCCTAAGGAAGGCCCCTATCCCTGAATCCTGATTGGTGGGATAACTTGGCACAGATGTTTGTGGATTACGAGTTTAAAAGATCTGTAGCATTTCGACTTGGGGTCGAAGTCTCAGCTCCTGAGCCTGACCCGTGTCTCAGATCAATCAGTCCTGAGGTGTGTGTACAATAAACTATCCCTGCTTGATTGGAAACAAAACAAAACAAAACAAAACAAGTCCCTCGAGATCATTGATAACAGTAGCCGAAGGGCTAAGGTAGACACACGGTGGCAGGTAGACGAGTGATCAGCAAGCGCTTCTTGGGGTCACTTAGTAAGAGTGAAAGAAGAGTTCTCTCTTCAGAGAAGAGAGATTTAGATGGAAGAAATGCATGTGCAAGGGGCCTGCAGGAGGATGAGCTGGGGCCGGTAATTTCCCTGTTTGTTTCCTTGTGTCTAAGGTGCTGACACTTCACGCAGAAGAGAAGTGGGGCCAAAATCTTTTACCCTACTGTTCACCACCTACGCCTCCACGTAACATCTTGCTCAAAGGAAAAAAAAAAGCCAAACTTGGAAGACTATCAGTTTTCCTGGTTACTTCTTTTCTAGCTGGGGAAACTGAGGCTCAGGGTAGAAGGAACTTGTCCCATGGGAAAAGATAACTTAACACTGGAATCACATGGGAAGCCAGGTTCTCGTCTTCCACCAACTCATGGTGCCCAGGGAACTTCAGGGGAGGTGCTGAGAAACTAACACGTAGCCTTCAGACTGTGACTCTTCTTAGGAACTGCTGGATTTTAATGTCTGTGTGTGCTCAGCACCAGTCAAAATGAAATGTGTCACTTGTATTTTTGTGCGTGTAAAATTAAAAAAACCAGTACACCAGCTCCAGAAGCGATGGCTGCAACACTACTGAGTTAGCTGCCTTGAGGATTCAAGATATCAACAACAGCGGGAACGAACGAGCTCAGATTATTAAATTAGATCGGAGGTACTGCGGCTGTGATGGGCTCTGACAGTGATGGGCACAACCTGCTGCATCCATCTCCGTATACATGCCTCAAGCTTACCTCCTGGGGTCTTCACCCTCTGAGACCACTCCATTCTTTTGGCAGGAAGTGAGGTCAAAGGCAAGGCAGTTAGGAGACTGGTGTTAGAGTTGGGACTTGCTCTGTGTACATTTGACCCTGGCTCACAGGGAATTCATCTCAAGAGATGTGGGGCCTCAGGCAAATGGATTCTTCTGCACTTGAATTTCTCAGCTGCAAAATGGGATAATGTGTGTGTGTGTGTGTGTGTGTGTGTGTGTGTGTGTGTGTGTGTAATTAACCTACACTTAGAGTCTATTAGCTCCAGGTAAGTAGGGGGTTCAATAAATATTTTCTGTGAGGAGAACATACCTCTAGAGATTATTCTTCTGGAAAACTCTCTTTGGGCTCCTTGTGACAAGAGGATTGTCCCATCATGATATGATGCATGTCCTAACTAGAGCTGAGCCAATCAATACCCGTGTCAGGTCCTTACACCTCCTCACACTGTGAGCTAAAGTTATTCTACCTCAGTTATTGTAGTACAGCAATGTATAGTGATGAAAATGTCTCCACATCCAGAACCAAACAGTGAATAAAGAAGACATTAAAATCATAGCTAAAAAAAAAAAAAACAAAAAAAACCCCAAAAAAACAAAAAACAAAAAACAAAAAACAACCCACAAAGCCACTAGTAACTGGAGTTCAGCAAGCCTTCCCTTCACTGGATACAGTACCAGGTGACTTGCATGGGATGGGCTGTTTGATTTTTCAGGAGTCTATAAAGAAGATACATATGCTCTTCTTATAGGAAAGCTGATCCACGAAGGGAGAAGCTATCCATCTGTGGGGTTATTATGAAGACCTGCCCATGTTTATGTCCCCAAGCCACCACTGGAGTGGTGAACTGAGTCCCTCTTCCTATCTGGTGGGATACATGGCATTGACTCGTATCTCATTCTGTCTTCTGTGGACTGAGTGAGTGAGCTCCTGTGGCTGCCAGCCTCTGCAGGCTTAGTGAAGAAATGAAAAGTCGCATGGCTCTGCCCCTAGGAACTCCTGCGAGCTGCCATTGTCTGAAGATGAAGTTAGAGAGGCTGGAGAGGGGAGGCAGGTTGGGGAAAATAAGCAGTATAGAGAAAATGACCTGCGTAGATGACAATGCCAGCCGCCACCTCGGTGTTGCGGATGGTGCAGCCTCGGAGCAGAAGACTCTCGCTGCCAAAGCCAGTCCTGGTCTGATCAGGATGCTCCCTGGGAACGAGGAGAGAAGGTCAGCGTGTGTTTTCTTTCTGCTGGTCTCCTTATGTGATATCTGATCAGTATAATGGAACTGGAAGCTGTGAGTGAAAGCAATCCGTTCCCCCATTTCAAGAACCGTTGCTGCTCTTGGGAGTCCCAACTCTGTGACCAGGTAAATGTCACCATTGCTGCTGGGAGGCTGGGTGATGTTGGACCATCAGAGGAAATTGTTCCTTCTGAAGAATCCTCAATTAACTCACATTAGAGACAGAGGTGTGGCAAGAAAAATCCCAGATTTTAATTCTTACTCTCAAATTGGTTGCAGGGATAAAATGCAAGGAATGGGCTTTTGGACCTTCCAGGTTTGGCGCTGTGTCTCCCTTGGACTGTGTCCACCACCCTAACCCACCAAGTCTAGTTGCTGGGGACAGGAAGCACACTATGTGAGCATCCTGGTCCATAGAGGATGCCAGATCTTCCTGTCTTTTGTATCATGACACAGATGTAGGGAGTAAACTAATGCAAGAAGGGGTGGGTTACAGCCTTCTCATATCTGGGCTCCCTCCCCCACTGGATCTCTCTTGCTATATACATTCCTTCCATTACTCAGCCTCTCTAAAGTACATTGGCCTCCTAGGAGGGCACATTGACCCTTTGACAAGCACTTTTCTTCCTCCAGCCTCAGGAAGTATTTCAGCTTTCCACTTCCTGTTAGAAAGTTCTGAGGGTTAATGACACCATTTATGACCTTCAGCATGGCATTCTAACCTGATTCCTTTCTCCTGGGATTTCAGCAGGTTTAAAAGTAACGTTCTAGAGCTGCCAAGGGGATAGGAGTGCGGCAATCCTAACACTGAGTCCCTTCTCCCTGCGGTCCATCAAGACTTCATTTTCCTTTGTGCATCTATGACTTTTTTCCTCTGTGTTACTGAAGCTGAAGGCAGTTTATAAGCCAGGCCATGGTATCATATCTACTTTAGAGAAAGGAAAGTGGAGGCAAATTCATAGCTCTCATAAGAGGCAGACTATGTCTTTGATTTTAAAATTGCTTGCTCTTTCATGCTGAGCTCATATGCAACATATGCCCATTGATTGATCAAATGATTGTCTTTTTAAAAATGTGTTGGCTTAGTGCCTGGCATACACTGAAATGGATGCTCACAGCCAGCTATTGGATGGAACACAGGGTCCCCAATGGAGGAGCTAGAGAAAGTACCCAAGGAACTGAAGGGGGCTGCAACCCTGTAGGTGGAACAACAATATGAACTAGCCAGTACCCCCTGAGCTTGTGTCTCTAGCTGCCTTTGTAGGAGAAGATGGCCTAATCGGCCATCACTGGGAAGAGAGGCCCCTTGGTCTTACAAACTTTATATGACCCAGCACAAGGTAAGGCCTGGGCCAAGTAGTGGGAGTGGGTGGGTAGGGGAGCAGGGGCGGGGGGGGGGNATAGGGAACTTTCGGGATAGCATTTGAAATGTAAATAAAGAAAATAATAATAATAAAAAAAGTGTTGGCTTAAATCTTTTTCATAACAGTATATTTTGATTAAATTCTTTTCCCTTCCCAAGCTGTTCCAAAGCCTCTCCATAGCTCCCTCTATCTCTTTCAAAGAAACAAAACAAAGACAAAAACAAAAATTCAAAACAAATACCAAATAACAAAGACAAAATATACCAAATACCTAAAACAAAATATAAAAATGAAAAGAACACTAAAAACATGGACTCTGTTTGGCTTGGCTAACTGCTCCTGTGCATAGGGCTTCCCAGAAGTGCAATTGATACACTCAGTATCACTCAGCTGAAGAAAACTCCCAGTGGAGATCAATTCCAAACGGCTTCCTGTTTGGGGGTGTGACTCTGAGTCCCCTTCTGCCTCTCTATGCTGGGAGTTTTGAGCTTGTTGTAGGTCTTGTGCCTGCTGTCACCATCTCCATGGATCCATATGTGCTGCAGGGTCACTGTGTCCGGAAGATGCTTTTTCTCTGGAGTTATCCCTACTCCTGCCTCTTAAAATCTTTCTGCGGGGCTGGTGAGATGGCTCAGTGGGTAAGAGCACCCGGCTGTTCTTCCGAAGGTCCCGAGTTCAAATCCCAGCAACCACATGGTGGCTCATAACCATCCGTAACAAGATCTGACACCCCCTTCTGGAGTGTCTGAAGACAGCTACAGTGTACTTACGTATAATAAATAAATAAATCTTAAAAAAAAAAAAAGTTAAAAAAAAATCTTTCTGCACTTCCTTCCACATAGACCTCTGAGCCTTGAGGTTTGATAAAGACATCTCATTTAAGGCTGAGTGCTCCAAACTCTCTCTGCATAGTCTAGGTATAGGTCTCTGTGTTAATTACCACCTTCTGAAAGAAGGAACTTCTCTGATGAGGGTTAACTGATCCTCTGTCAGATGTATAATTGATAAAGTTTGTCTTTTTTGATATAGTTTTATTATATAGCTCAAACTGTCTTTGAACTATGATCATCTTTTCTTAACCTCACACAGACTGAGATTACAGGCATGTGCCACAGTGTTCATCAATTTTTTAAATGTTAAAAATTCATCATTCTGACTATAAACTGTATTCACTTACATGATTGTGCATGGCTCTGGAAGGTTAGCAGGGTCGTTGTATAAAAGCTAAAGCTTACAGAGGCTGAGATTTATTTCCAAGGGCTAAGCACCTAATATCTTGGGATTCTGGATTGCAGGTGACAGACTGTTTGCAGCTTGTGGTTTATGACAGTCTGATGTAATAGCACAGGGATAGCCAGCTTCTCTCATTTTTGAATAGATGGGAAAAAAGGTTTAGCTGACTCATGGCTATTCTTTGATTGAGCACTGTTTGTGAATAGAGATGTTCATGGTCAACACGTAGCATTTATGTTTTCACATTAACACTTGGGCAGGTAATTTCTTTGTTGTGGGATTGTCTTATATATTGTAGGGTGTTGGGTGGCATCCTGGCCTCTGTCTACAAAAGAACAGTGTCATAGCTCTCCAGCATGACAACCAACACTGCCTTCAGACATTGCTAAAGGCTCCTGATTAAGGAGAAGGATATTGTCTCAGACTGAGAACTATGGTACTATGGAGATTCATTTGTTTAATCAATTATTTTTTGAGACAGTGTGTCATATAGCCAAGACTGACCTCAAGCTTGTTATGTGGCTGAGGATGACATTGTCCTATTGATCCTTCTACCAACAACTTCTCTCTCTCTCTCTCTCTCTCTCTCTCTCTCTCTCTCTCTCTCTCTCTCTCTCTCTCTCTGTTTGTTTTTGTTCTGTTTTGTTTTTGTTTTTCGAGACAGGGTTTCTCTGGGTAGCCCTGGCTAACCTGGAACTCACTCTGTAGACCAGGCTAGCTTCAAACTCAGAAATCTGCTTGCCTCTGCCCCCCAAGTACTAGGATTAAAGGCGTGCACCACCACTGCCTGGCCTACCTCCAACTACTAAGTGCTGGAATTACATGGACATGTCACCATCTCCAATTTATATGGTTATGAGGACTGAACTCAGGATCTTGTATATGCTAGATAAAGACTCTATTAATTGAACTACTCCCACACCAGCCTAAATGGTTGCATGTAAAACCTCAAGCTCATTATCTTCAAGTAGAATAAACTGTTCATCTTCTAGCTAACTTGTATAATAACAGGGGATTCCTAACTTAAGGAGATCCATAAAGGTTTCTGGTATACAGAATTATTAGACATTTGGTTTATGGGTGCTGGGCCTAAGAGTTGTCTATTTGTCTGACATAGGTGGGGATATAGACCAAGATGGTAGAATTTTTTATAATTTTTGGTTGACCATGGCCTGGTTAGTTAGACTTTAAGGTTTCTCTTCAAGGCCTGGAGGCAGTGGTGGTGGTGGTGGTGCTGGTGAGACCGTTCTCTAGGAGCAGCAGCCAGAACGAAGGGGCCCTGAGATGAGTGGTGCTGGACAGTGCTGTCTGAAGTCCATGTGGGTAGGCAGGCCTTAGGCTGCATTGACAGTGGACAGGACACGTGTTAGTAGCATGAGTTCGATGGAGAAAGAGCCATGGGGGAAACCAGACCATGAGGCTGATCTCTAGTAGTATAAAGAGATCGGTTCAAGGCACGGGTGACTTGGAGCAACCAAATCCAGCAACTCAGGCAGGAGGGGTATTGGACTTGCCAGAGACAGTGAACAGATTTTTCCATGATAGATGCATACAAAGAACTCTTCCCCAGTTCTCATATTTCTCTCATTATCTCCATCCACCCTTACTATGTATTTAAAAGATAAATAGCTTCAAGAGTACTGTATGCATCTTCTGTGTTCTTTTCTCTCTCACACACATTTCTCCTCATGGTATTACACATGGGCTGAGCAGGAGTCTGGGAAAGAAGAACCATCCCAGTAGGCTGAAACCCTATTGCTAAGGAGTGGGCACAACACAACTGAGCTGTGGGAAGCAGGAGCAATTGAAAACACATCAATTTGGAGATGTTTGCTACCTGCTGTGAAATGTTGGGTGAATCCAAAAGTCTAGAGCATAAGATTCTCCATCTGAGACATGGAAATCATGGTCCCTACTTCCTTGGTGACTGTAAAGACCACATAAGATGGTATTCTGAGAATGCTTGTGGCACTGGACAAGGCTAGACATTTACTTAAATCCATGTTCTTGAGTCTTACTGTATTTATTTATAGCAAATAGACCAGCTGTTTGATGTGGGCCAGAATTACAGTAAAATTCTGAGGTTTAGTCAAAGTTGAAGAATAACAACAATTCTAACACAAACATTGATGATTAACTGGGCATTTTTGGCACAGTTTTGCTAATCTGAGTTCTGCATGTGATACACAATTTGATTCTTAAGGAAGAGAAGTCCTGCTATATAGAAAGGTATTATAAATTTTACTCTGCAAAGATGGCAACCAAGGAACACATAGGTAAATAAACTGATCCAGATCACACTGTTTACTGTTGGGAGAACTAGAACACAAGCCCAAGTCTGTAAAACTCAACATCTGTAACCTCAGGATCTGAACCCTTAATTGACCAGTCATTTCAAGGAAATACACTCTCCCACAGCAGAGAAGATGGTTACTGGTAGCCCAGGGGCCCTGGATACTTACATATAGCCCTTAAACTTGCTGAGATGGTTGTTGGGCTTTTCACACACGATGGTACTGTGGAAGTGCTCTGGTTGGAACCGCACCTCCTGGGAAAGAGAAGAAGACCCGTGAGGCAGTTGCATCAAAGGGATCTAGCCTTTATAGGTTCCCAGAGAAAGCTAATTGCTGCTCTGGGCATCACAAATGTGGCCACTGTGCTTTGTCACACCATGATGCTGGAAGCATGTCAGGTTAAAGTTACCTCCTCATTAAGAAGAGGGAAGTCAATAAGAACACGGAGTTGGGTATAGATTAAAGGCAGGTGGCTGCAGCAGAAGTCAGCCTTGCACAGCTCTCCTCTCATACACAGGCTCATGCAGTCTTGCTCCCTCTGTCTTCCATAAAGTTCTCTGAGCGCTGATAGCATGAACATTCAGCTAAAATAGCTGTAGATTCCTATCTAGGGCCTATGGTCACCATAGTCCTAGGTTTTTCACAAAGTTTACAATACCAGGCTTAAAAATCCCTCCCATGGGAGGCTTGTATAGATGACCCACTCATAGCTATTCAGCTATGGAGTTACTTGTATTTGTTGCTTTGACCTCATGAGTTTCCTCATTGACCATCACCCACTATAAGAAAGTTCCCTGACCACAGTTGAGGATAGCACCAATCTATAAATATAAAAAAAAAATGTTTAGAATTGTAAGGAGCAAATGAATTTGTGAACGAATGTGTGTTGTTAACATGGGCACAGCCATGTAAGAGATCAATGCTTAGGCACAGGAAAGTTGCTAAATCTTCCGTTGGTGAGTGTGAATGTTGATAGTGTATGGAGAAAATCTTCACACAAGTCTCCCATGTTTATGGTTTAAAGACTGGTGCCCTATAGAGACCCCTCACACCAAGATTAGCTAAACCTGCCTCCTTGTTCAGCTTTATACAATAATGCTACCTCCTTGCTTATATGTTTATAATAACTCTGCCTCCTTGTTTAAATATAGGCCATTAATTTTACCTACTTCCTTGATAAACACACTGAGTTTCCAGTGTGCTGCACCTTCCCCATCTGAGAGCCCAGATAACTTGATCCCAGCTTTACTGTACATGTCTCTGTCATGTCTTCATTTCCTTGTTAGCCATAGGCTGGATTTTGAGACTCAAGCTATGTAAGGATATGTCATAGAATGCAGTTTGGTAGCATGAACATTCAGCAAAAAGTAACTGTAGACTCCGGTCTAAGGCCTATGATTGCCATAGTCCTAGGTTTTTGACAAGGTTATAATACCAGCCTTAAAATCCCTCCCTCTCATGGAGCAGGCCAACCACATGCGGGCAGCACTAATCGGATTCAGGGGTTATTGATAACAGTAAATAAAGATATGATGTTGGGAGGAAGATTGGGTTGAAGACACTGGGGAGGACTTGGAGAGAGGTAGTCATCAGTAGATATGATTAATATTCACGGTATAAGTCTATGACACTGTCAAAGAATAAAAAATACAAAAAAGCAACATGTGGTACTGACGTTTCTCTGGCGTCTCTGTGTTTGTGTGTCGTCTAGAGCTGCCCAGTGATGGACAATCTAAAGTCTGCTTCGTCCAATATGGAAGCCACCAGTGTGGCCACTGAGCAATATGCTGGTTTGACCTAGATTTATTTTTAAATGTAATGGAGTTTAAACTAAACTTGAGTATTTACGTGTCACTAGTGGCTACCATACTGGATGACACAGAAATATATGGGGGAAAGGAAGGGCTTTTCATGGTAATGGTAATAATTGCTGCTCTCAGGAACACTGAGGCAGAAGAGTCACAAGTTCAATGCCAAGCTGGCTACTTAGCAAGCCAGTGTCTTAACACCAACAGCAGTAAAATAAGGGGTGACGGGCACACTAACTGCGTACTGCTGCATTATACATGCTGTATGTATACTACACTTCCAGGGCTTAGAAATAGCCACATACATATGCATGTATGCATATTCATATACAGTTTTACATTTCAAAAATGAGTTCATGGTCTTGTATCTGGACTATTCCTTCAAACAACATGCGCACACGTGATGTATATGTATGTCTGCATGTGTGTAGGTTAGAAGTCAATATCTAATGCCTTCCTTAATGCTTGATACCTTATTTATTTTGAGACAGTGTGCCTTACTGAATCTCTGGCTGGCCCGCATGCTTTATCTCTTCCCAGCCTACTCTGCCTTGCACTGAGATGACCGGCAGACACTGCTATGCCCAACTTTTCACATAGGTGCTGGGATTAGAAGACAAGTCCTCATGCACTTATAGCAAGCATATTACTTACTGAGCCCTCTTTCCCAGCCTGCCTTGAACAGTCTGAATGTCAATTTAAATACTTTTATGAACACCTGAAATAGCATATATATACTCTACTTCTTTTCGTTCTTTTCTGATTGAGTATTTGTATCATTTGTTTTGACTATAGAAACTCTCTCTCCTTGAAGTTGTTTCAGATATAGTATAGCAGGAGTAAAATCAGCTAGATGCTCAGCAAAGCATTTAACACTTGAGTCTTGGTTTCTTTATCTGTAGAATGCAGCTAATATCACCAATAGCCCGGCCTATCTCATTGGTGCCTTAGAAGATAGAATCTATACAGAAGAATTCTACAATGCAAATCATTCTATCCAAACAGAAGGCAGCAATGCTGAAGACCATAGTGGGCATGGTTCCTGGGTAGGGTTTTGAACATATGAGCGAGTAAATTTATCATTCAGGGTTGTAAGCTACAGCTGTTCAAAGGGGCAATTTGATTAGAAGAAATGATAGCATTTTCTGTCTTTGTGTAAATATACTGTCCATTACACCCATGGGGGTGCCAACATAAATAAACTCTATTCACTTGAAATAAATTGCCCATCCAGGAGTTTCTAAAAATATGGCTCTTGTCCCTCCAGGTATTGATTCTTTCAGGGACAAACAGTGAGTCTTGAGATGATGACAAATCATGCTGTAATTTGTGAGCTGCTTTTGCACTCTTGATTAAGCTATGTGCTTTGGTCCTGACCCATACCACTCAGCTCACTGCTGGGTTTCAGAAAGGAGTGGCAACTAATAATCCTGCAGCAGCTCAGAGTCCCTGTTCCCACTGAATCACACCCTGTGGGGCTCCGGTCATGGCCATGGTGAAGGTTGACTCTCTTGCCCTGTGCTTGCTCAGAGCAAACCTGCTGTGTCTTTTCTCTGACTCCTTTCCAGGCACTGCCCATGGCTCTTCTGTCTTCATCTCGTGGAGGGCTGGTTTTTCCCCTCTCTTGCTACCTGTGTCCTTTGTTCCTTCTTGCATTCTCCAAAGTAGATGCAGAAGACACAAGAGCCCTGCTTTTGCAAATGTTTATTATTATTTTTAAAGTATGTGTATGTGGTATGTACATGCGAGTGAAGGTACCCTTGAGGTGAAAAAAAAAGTGTTGTATCCCCTTGGGCTGGAATTACATTCAGCTGTGATCATTCTGTTGTGGTTATGGGACCCGAACTTGAGTCCTCTGTAAGAGCAGTACGTGCTCTTTTAACCACTGAGCTATCTCTCAAACCCCCAATACTGTGTTCTCTAAACATGACCATGTGACCCTACTTTCTGTAAGGACAAGATGTGGTTTCTCCAGGGAAGCTTTTGTGACTGCCAAAGGATGTATGTAATTACCAGGCCATCTAACATCAACCAGGCTCAGCAACTTTGATTCTCCTCCTAGGTGGGGTAGGGCTCATCTCACCAACCTCCAGATTATTCTATTTCGTGGATAACGTTAATCTAAGCTGATACTTGTTTTGAATTGATTTTTTTCCCCCATAAGCTGCTGCTCTTTGATGAGAGTCCCACTGATTACAACTAAAGCACCGGAAGAGATAAACCTCTTTCAGAGGAGGGCTTATGTCTCTGCAGGGCTTTAGGGACGACCAGACTATCTTTCTCTGTGTCAGGCACATGCTAATAAGTTCCCAAGGTAAATTTAGGAGGTGTGGGCAAGTGTATAGATGAGAATGAACTGAACATCATCTCATGGTTGGTATGGAACAGATTGGCCTATGGGAAAATCTGTGGGGCATTTTCTTGATTGATTCAGAAGGGCCCACAGTGGGTAGTGGCATCCCTGGGATGATGGTCCTGGGGTGTATAAGAAAGTGAAGTTAGCAAGCCAGGAGAAGTAAGCTAGTAAACAGTACTCCTCCATGATCTCTCCTTCAATTCCTGCCGTGAGTTCTTGTCCTGACTTCCCTTTATGATGAATAAGCTGTAAGATGAAATAAACTCCTTTCAATCGCAACTGCTTTTGGTCATGTCTTGACTATGGCGACAGAATGCAAACCAGGACAGCTGACTCAGAAAAACTATCTTCAAAGTTGAGGTCTCATGCATTCATTTTTTTCTCATTCGCGATTTTGAGTATTTATTGGATATCAGGATATGAATCTTGGGAAAGGGGAAGAGTTTCAGAGACGAGGAAGTGGATATTGACACAACAATTACTATAGCGATAAACAACGCCCAGTTCCCAGTCTCGCTCAGGTGTGTCCATTTGGTACCTTTGAAAGCAAAACAAAGTGGTCCAAAAGTCAGGGTGTCATAACTTCCCAGGTTGTCTTTGCCGACCTTTGTCTCAGATACAGCAAGCTGGCCACTGTCAAGGCCACCAGGAAATGCAATCTAAAGCAATCTGACTGGAGCATATTGTAACAGTGAGAACAGGTTAGGACAGGAAACCCCTTACATGTTCTTCCAGTTTTACTTTTTTAAATTTACTTACCATCATGTTATTTTCACAACAGATTATCAAGTCATTCAATTAAACTGGTTAACAAGTCCATGCTTCACTTTTTGATATTTTAGTGGACCACTGCTCCATGTTTTCCTCACTCCTCTTCCCTATTCTTGGCAAAACAAGCTCCCTGTAGCCCTTCATCCCTTGCTTGCACCTTGCTGTAAGCCAAGGCGTCCTGCCTCTTTTGCTGTCCCACTGTGGGACTGTGAGCTGAGTGCAATGACCCCAGGAAGAAGAATCACACAAGACCATTAACTTATTACTGCTTCCAATCCTTCACTGTCATCTTGGATTCCTAGTTGTGGTTTCTAAGTCCAAATCTTCAAGCTTTCTTTTCAACCACAGAGCCTTATATGTTCTTCCTTCCCTTCCTTTTCCTACCGCATTCTTATAACAATTCTCTTTTGTTTCAATTATCTAGAACTGTCTCACAGAATTTTGTTACTTGTGAAGAAAAGAACACAAATCATTGTAATGGCCACTCCAGTCCATGGCCACATGGCACACTTTCTTTTAGGTGTGTTAAATTCTGATTCACAGAATGACACTCTTCATATACTTTATCATCTTTGACCTTCCTGATTTTTACCAAGTATTCAGAACAAATTAGTCCCATTTTTATTGGAGAGAAAACTGAGTGGTGATTTATTCCCCAATTTTCTGTATTTGTTATCCTTTCAAAACTTTCATTTTCAGATGTAAGCCCAATGGTTTTATCTCCTAAGGCCCCATTTCTTCGCCACACACTGTAATGGTCTATTCTTTAAAGTTAGACAATTCTTAGTAGCCAACCACTTACATGTACTTATAACATCTTGTCAAATCTCCAACTACTTCTGTATTTGTTCTGTGGTAGATGATAGTGTCCCCAGGTCCCCCTTAATGAGCCCCAATACTATCTGTAGGGCAAAACCAAGACTCATAACATAGATGTAGTACACTTTTCAAATTTTGTGAGAATTTTCTTTTTAATTATTCTTGCTCCAATCATTTATATTTTAAATGTTTACATTTGTTCTATGACCATTTTGTACATGTTTAATAATCTTGTTTATTTTTTCTCTGCTCCTCATTTTACCTCACTCTCACCAGTGTGGCTCTCCTGACCTTCCTATACTCACGCCCTTTTGTTTAGAGACTCCTGTTTTTAATCAAGATTGTTAAATGACTAATTCCCACAAAGGTGACAAAGGGTCACTGATTCCACAGTAGTTTTGCTAAATCTGTATTTTCTTTGTTAATGAACACTGAAAGCATTACTACATGTTTTGGAGTCACACAAAGTATAAAGCAGTGGTTCTCGACCTGTGGGCTGTGACCCCTTTGGGGGTTAAATGATTGGGGGGGGTCATTTATATCAGAATTCCTCCATATCATATAGTTACATTATGATTCATAACAGTAGCAAAATTACAGTTATGAAGTAGCTACAGAAACGCTTTTATGGTTGGAGGTTACCAAAACATGAGGAACTGTGTTAAAGGGTTGTAGCATTAGGAAGGTTGAGAAACACAGCTGTAAAGTAACAGTGACTCACAGTCATATGTTCTTAGAGTACAGGATTCATGTTTCAAACCGTTTTGAAACCCCTCTGTCAATCTAGAAATTCTGTGCTCATCAAAGGAAAGGAAATAGCCAGCCTTTCCTTTAACACAGAACTCATGCATTCACCCAGATTTTACTAGGAGCCGAGGACGTCTGTTAAAGAGATGAGTGGAATCAGTTATCTCTACGCGTGCTTACTGCTGAGTCCATTTCCTCATGGTGCTCAGGAGGGGGGGCCACCATGAAGATTCCTGTCCCTGGATTAGCCCAACAAAGCAAGGGCAGGGACACCTCTCCTAATCTGATCAATGGGCCATGCCAAAAAGGGGTTAAAAGGCTGGCAGAACACCATGCCAGCTAAAGAAGCAGTGAGGAGAAATGCTGTAGAATTGGGGAATTCCTCTTCACTCACTCTTTTAAAGAAAAAAAAAAAAGTGTCTCACTAGGGTATCTAAACTGTGGTAGCAAATGTTCGCCATACATCATCTGCTGAGATAAATGACTGTTTCCTTCCTGGAATGCAAATGAAGTAAGCCCTAATTTCTGCAAATCCTATCTGAAACTACTAACAGTTACTGGCACTTGACTAACTTTCTAGTTCCTGGTTGGTGATTGTCCTTTTCAAGATAACCACTGGGTGTGATGAGTAGTCCCTTCCCTCTGTCCCTGGAGGAGGGGCTAGTCTATACTCAGAGTCTCTGGACAGTCTTCCTACCACGGCCACTGGCATACAAGGACATGGCTTGGGCTGGAAGGCCATCCGAATGGGACCCTAATGATTCCTTGCAGACTGACTTTCCTTTTTCCAAGTAGATAGATATTCTGTTTTGTTTTTTTTGTTTGTTTTTTATTCAAGACTAATAAATCTTAAGGTCTTGCTGTGACATTTTCCTAATAATGTCTGGGTTTGACATTCCAACAAAATATCAGAAAAAGAATGATTTTGTCCCCAGATCATTTTCCAAAAGGAATTATTAGTAGAGTTGTTTACCAAGGACTGTGTCATTCAGTCATTAATTTCTGATTAGAACTCATAGGCTTAGTCTATCCCCTGGCCTGTGTTTATTTTCTCTTCAACCCCAGGAATATGTTATTGCATTACTTCACAGAGAAGGACTTTCATCTACACTCAGTGAAAAAAATAAATAAGTGACATGAGGCATAAACTCTGGTCAACTGCCATCAGAGGGGCAGTGATGTCTTAAGGGAGTATTCACTGCAAAGACAAACCTTCTCTGCATAAAACTGTCTTGTTAGAGATAACAAAAACACAGGAAAACAATGGGAAAAACCAATGTTTTTTGGCAAAAGAGGCCATAAAAAGCAGAGTATAAATTTCAACCCGAGAAGCTATATTGAGCTGTTCACAGAAGATAACAATCATAATGTGTCACCTCTGCCAATAAATAATGGCAATGAAAATCCAAGCCAGGCTTTCAGTAACAGCTAGACATTCTATAGCATTGGATGAGAAAGGGAATTGATTAACTGGAAGACAGTGGTGAAGAAGAATGAGAAGTAGCAACATCTACAGAAGCCCAGAGAAGAGTAAGAACCTGCTACTCTATCCATAGTATTGGGAAGGCAGAGGAACTAAGACAGGAAGCAGGTTTTGGGGGGAGAAAGACTAGCATGGGGGAAGGGCTATAGGAGAGAATCAGAGGACATCCAGACCCTCCCCTATATAGTAGACAACCATGGTCATATGTAGTATAGGGTTTTACAGTCTGAGTCTGTAATGGATATCCATGGCTTTGCCGCTCAAAATCCTTTTTCTCCACAGATCAGTCCTCCTTATGACTTTCAGGTGGAAGATGCAATTTAGAGAATCCCGCCACTCTGGCCATAGTTAATTGGTCCAGGAATGGGTATATGATACCTAACCTGGGACAATCAGGCTATTTCCCTGGGACACTTTCCTGACATTGGTATCAAGAAGACTGGTTACTCCTCTCTAGGAATTAAATGGGAGCTGGGCCCAAAGGAGGTGGCGATTATCCTGATGGATTCTGACTTCCTGGCACCACAAGGCCTAAGGCGCACTCACCTTGTATTTTTCCAACAATTTTCATTTTGGGTAAGGTGTTTTTAGTCAGTATTTTGCCGTATGCAACCTAGGTAGTGTGTGTGTGTGTGTGTGTGTGTGTGTGTGTGTGTGTATGCATCTATGTGTTTTGTCTTGTACAGGGCAGAAGTTGGCACAGCTGTCTTCTTTCATTTCTCTCCACAAAATGTTTTGAGTCACTGTCCTTTACTAAACCTAGAGCTTATTGATTAGATTAAATTGGGTGATCAAGCATGCTGAGGGAGGAGTCCTCCTGTCTCTACCTTGATGATGCTGGGATTATAGGCTCACATCCCCTTCATAGTTTTAACATGGGTGCTAGAGATTCAACTTACATCCTCAGGGATGGTTATGTAATATTTACTTGCTGGAGCCATCCTGCACCTAAGATTTTTGATTAATCCACATGTTAGATAGGTATGGTTATCATTTGAGACAAGAAATATTTTCCATATTGAGTTTAAATACACACAATTTTTCTTACTGGTCAAGGTTATGTAGGACAACATTTAAATCTAAATATATTATCCTAAGCTATGGAGATGGTAGAATAGAGAAAGTCTGAAATTTTTATGTTATCATCCATTAATATTTTAGTGTGATTACATCTTTCACATAACCTGGAAGAGTGGGTCCTGAATGGATATAAATGGTAAAGCACTTTTAAATAGTTGTGTGCAAATAATGCTAACATTGGGAAGAGTGCATCCAATGTTAATACTGTGTATGTGTGTCTGTATGGAGATATACAATTGTGTCTGTGTGTATGGATCTATATAGTCACATGAATAGTTACCTTTCTACATGTATTTGTGTGTTATTATGCATACATGCCTGTTGTGTCTCTGTGTTTGACTATCTATTTATTTATTTATTTATTTCAGTGTGCATGTGTGTATTTGTATGCCTCTACTTCAGGAAAGAACAATAGAAAACTATAGGAGATAGCCTATTAGAAAAGAGTCCAGAAATTCATAAAATATAAGTCAAAGGTAAAATTAATTGGTTCTCACTGGGTTGTTCTGCCACTAAATTATCATTATTGCTGCAAGTAATTAAAACATATATAACTTGTGTATTTTAATGTACAGAAAAGTTATAATCAATTAAGAAATACAAACTATAAATAAAAGGACATAGAATTTATTTAGCCTTGGGGAAATCAGTCCTGTGTATAAAAATTGAGTTTTAATTTAGACTAAACACTATATTAACTAGTTAAGCTTTACTAAAATCCAGAATCTCTCAAATATTTTTGTTTTCATTTCTAGAATGTTCCCAACATCTTGTTTTTCTAGAAGAGAACGTTTTTGTGACATCTAGTTGAAGGAGATTGGTCAATACACTGGTAAGGACTATGCCTGAAGTAGCAGGAAAATCTACATGTAGTGTGTGGGTGAGATCGAGTTAAAATTTTGAGTTCTGAATTTAAGTTTTTTCTGCACAGGAATAATGATCACAGAAAACAGTGAGCACATTCAGCATGCACTGATAGTCCTCATTGAATACCAGTTCATATGGAGAGGAACCAAATCTACAAGAGACTAGTGAAGTCGAGTCAGGAGACACCGTGACACTTCTTTTAAAGTACTTATCACTGGTTAAAGAGGACAATCAGTAAAGACAGCAACTGCACAGATTTGACATAAATCACTTCTGTTTAAATCTTTGAGTTTTCATTAACACTAAAGCAGAAAAACTCAAAGTCATTAGACATATTTGGAAGCTGCTGGAGAAAGGTTCTTTTGAAAACTGGTAAATGAATGATAATGATCATATCTTCTTCATTTCCTGGACAGAAGACATCTCAGCAAAGCCAAATGCTCCATGAAAGAAATTAAATTAGGATATAGTCACTTTGAAAGCTCCATTGAATTTATAGATTGAACCAATCATCACTAATGATTATCAACAGGGCAGAAAAGACAACATCTTCCATGAGATGCTCATACACTATGTGTGGTGGTTTGTGTGTTGAAACACTTGATCCCCAGCTGGATGTGTGGGAGACTATAGAACCGTTAGGAGTACAGCCTTGCTACAGGAAGTATACCACTGTGGGAGGGCTTTGAAAGTTCATAGCCTTGAACCACTTCCCATTCTACCTCTGCTTCTTGTGTGTGGATGAAAATGTGATGAATTAGTTTCTCGCTTTTGTCCCACACCATGCCTCCTTGCCATGATGGACTCTACCTCAAATTGTAAGTCACAATAAAATTCTTCCTCAAGTTGCTTTTGCTCACTATTTTAACATAGCAACAGAAAAGTAACTAATATACAATGTTACCTATGACCCCTCTGTTTTAAAACACACATTCACACACTCACACACACACTTTCTCTGTCTCTCTGTCTCTCTGTCTCTCTCTCCCACACACACACACACACACACACACACACACACACACACACACACACACACACAGGGAGAGAGGGGGAGAGAGCGAGAGACCATTGAAGAGTGATTCATGTTCTGGATCTAATGACAGATTTATAGAAATAGACTAGAAAGGGGAACATAGTAAATGACACCACAGGTACACAATGAAATCAGAAAAATCAAGGTTATAGGGAATTTTGTACAATAAACAAATTGGTTTGTTAAACAACTTGATACCAACTATGCAAAGGACGAAGAGAGAAAAGCAAGAAATGCTAAGGTAAAAGAAATATAAGTTCGTTTTGGCCTGGCTCAAACAAACACTCTGGGAAACCAGTCAAGACCACTGACTTGAAAGTTAATATCAAGGAATTATTGCTGTTTTACCAGCATGATAATGGTGTACTTAAAGACCTTATCATTCAGAGATACATGCTAGATATTTGCAGGGGAAATGCTAAAATGCTGATTATTAAAAATACCTTCCAGGGCTAACGAGGGAGGAGAAAGACATGACAGATTTAATTATGTATGTGTTGCTTGTTTAAATTGGTCAATGGGTACATGGACATATATCAAATTATTCTCTAGATCTTATATATACTTGAAAATTTCTACAATAAAAATCAGAAGTGAAAACGTCACTGAGTTTAATGCTAGTTTGGTCCACTACAGCAGGGTAATAGAGCTGTTATTGTCTCACTTCTAATGGGCACCACAGAAGTACTTATCACAGGACAAAATAAGCACAAGCTTGATTTAAGTTACCCATTGATATCATATAGAATTATATATTATTATATAGATCATATATTAAGTGACCCACAAAATGTGATCACTATTCAACCGTGACAAACTAGAAAGCACTAAATATTCTTGATAGAAATTTTTAACAACCCATCATTGGCAGGACTCAATACCAGATTCCATTTGTACTAGGGAAGCAAATTTTCCCTGGTTCTCAGGGCAGGCAATGTTGAGAGGACTCGCAACCATACTGAGGTTTTGAGTTGGTGGTTCTTTTACTCTTACGGGACCACAACTCATTTGTGGGCAAGTGTTCATGTTTCTAAAAAATGCCAAAATCAGTAGTTCTACTGCAGAAAATGACTGTTTCTAACTGAGCAAATGCTTTCAAGCAGTAACTATTGGTAGGGAGGAAGCTATAATAGTTAAAAGAGATATTCAACAAGGAGTTGAAAATGGAATTATTAATCAGTGATGCCCTAGGACAGTGCCTTTCAAGTTCAATATGCACGTGAACCACCTGGGACTCTTGTTAAAATCACTGTGATTCTCCATTGCTGAGTAGCTCTTAGAGGATGCTGAAATGACCCAGCAACTTTTGGGCTTAGCCTAGCATATTCCTGACATGGGAAAATGGTTGGATACATGCTTTGGTAGACTTAAGTTTCAATCATTTAGATGCCAGGCAACCAAGAACATGCTTGATCTAGAGTACTGATTTGGAAAATCCATTTCTGATTCTTTCACTTTAGTGACTTTTGTATTTACTAAAATAAGATGCACAGGTATTCATTTTTTAGAGCCTTCAAGATTCAGAATGCCACAAATAAGAAAAGCGAACAAATTAATTCTCTGGGCAAGCCTTTTGGATGCTGGGCAGAACTTAACCCAATGGTAAGGTTGGACTGTTTGCTTCCAACTCTTCCCCGACAATGTGATATGGGACTAATTATTTCAAAAATAGGTCAATGATTTTGTGAATTCAAAAATGACTCCTCCCAAGAAAGATTCCAGCTGAAAAAGTAATGTTTGGGTCTAATTTTAGCTCTAGGAAAAGGATTTGAGCAACAATTCTGGTCCCCAGAGCTTCCTAGAAAGCAGACACTTATCAGTGGCTACTGATGTTTATAATTGTACTTGAATTCCACTTGTGGAAAGAGAAGAAGAAACTACTTGAGGCAGGGGAATTGTCACTTTCACCTGTCATGATTATGTCTGTATCAAATCCAGGAAGATGTCCCCTTCTCTAAAGTTTTATAGGAATGTGAATGAGTACTTGTTTTAAAAAATGTTCCCAGGTACCTTAATATATTGTACATTGAACCCTTCATGAAGATATCTATGGGATTCTAGCTTATTAGTTTGACTTGACCATGAACCATAATTTTCAAGAGCTAGGGATTGTGTTGGGTTCATTCTGCTTTGGGAAATGCTTGTCCAAGGAAGCCACCTTCAATTTCTCACCATTTCTGGGTAATGTAAATATGATTTGAAGTGGGGCCTTCTAGCAATGTCTGAGGTTTGTAAAAGTCTTTTGGGAAGAATGAGGGTCTCATAGATAATAGAAATGTAGAGAAAAAACAAGTTAACAAAAAGCCATTGAAACTCATTACTGAAGACTTACGTTTCTACAGAAATCATATTAGGAGGTGTTTAAAATCTTCTGAGACAATAGTGAGATCTGTCTTTACTGTTCCCCAGAATTTTCATCTCTCAGAAGAGGGTAGCAATTCCCACCTCACAGGGTGAAGTATGGACCCAAAGGATGATGTGTTCAGAAGGGTGGCCCTGCAGGAAAAGGAACTTGGTGGGATGGCAGTTTACTCTCTGTTCTTACTGTGTTTCTTACTGAGTTTGTTTTTTGTGCCTTTCCCTTTTTTCAGTTTTCAAGAAGTTGTCAGTGAGTTTATATCAAGAATATAAGGGGGAACATTTTCAAGGTATGCCCACTGAGGGCATTGTTTCACTGTGACATGGGAGAGGGTAGGGGTATTCGGGGAAAGCTCCCTGGGGACAGTGATGGTACATTCTGAGTGCTCACTGTGTATCTGCAGCAAGTCCCTAAGTGGTGACCCCCATCCTTCCTATGTCAGTTCTGGGATCTGTTCCTTGGAATAAAAGATTTCTGTGCTAAAATATTTAGGAAGCTACACATTCCCTCGCCTCCTTAGGGCTTATTAAGGGATCAGAGAAGTCCTACAGGATACAGAATTTAAAACATGTTTACTATTATCTTTGGCCTTATTTTTCTGTGCAGTGTTCTCCTCCCTTGCAACTCTCATCTATATCTTTGTTCAATACATTGAGGAAACTCTGTGGTACAGCATTAGCTAATAGTGAATTCTGTGCATATCCTGAAACCTTAGGAATTAAAGATAATAGGAAGAAACAGGGAGCTGGGAACAGCCAAGACACCCCCTGTCCAGAGAGTGGGCTGAGATTCAATCCGTTAATCCTGCTGCCTTTGTTCTTCCAGCAACCTGCTACTTAATTCTGGAAAGAATCTGTAAATGATAAATAAGTACCTTCCCTATGCACCTCTCTGTAAATGCAAGGTAACAGCTAAAGGGCCAGGAATGTGAGCTACCATAGACTTGAAGAACAAACATGGTTTTGAATTCTGGCTCCAACTCTACAGCCTCAGTGACTGTGGGTGAGAGACATGACTTCTCCATGGCCTAGTTTTCACATTTATAAAATGAGAATGGTAATGCTGTCCATCTGTTGGGCTGTTCTGGATGAGTTAATCATACAAAGCTCTTAGCATGGGCTCAAGCTTATTATTGATATTAGTGAATCATAGACACTCTTTTTTGTTTGTTTATTTTTTGTTTTTTGAGACAGGGTTTCTCTGTGTAGCCCTGGCTGTCCTGGAACTAACTCTATAGACCAGGCTGGCCTTGAACTCAGAAATTCGCCTGCCTCTACCTCCCAAGTGCTGGGATTAAAGGCATGTGCCACTACTGCCTGGCCGTAGACACTCTTGAGCAAAGGAAAATCTGGATAAGGACAAAGAGCTCTAGAAGCCAACTCAGGAAACCTTCTTTCCACAAATGAATGTACATTTTTAAGAAATGCCGAGTACCCCATGAGAATTCGGGGTGAGAACTTGAAATGTTTATTAAATTGAACGGTTATGGTGCTGGAGTATGAAGATTCCTTCACCTAACTTCCCTTTAGTTAAATCCCCAAGTATCTGGTTGGTATCCAAGAAACAGTCAGGAGCTGAGGCAAATGGAGGGAGAGAAGTCAATGAAATGCAATAGCTTTGAAAAAAGGGAGGAAATTAGATTAAAAACTAAATGAGAATGAAGTCAGAGGGGTTAAAACAGAGATGTCTATGCAAACAGAGCTTTATTATTTCCGGGACTTAAATGAAAAGGAATAGAAACAAAACCAAGTCTAAGAGATCCTTGCCTGTCTTCAGACAAAGGTGTCAGATTCACCTGGGTGCATGTAGTGGGTGTGTTATAATGTGTAAACTTTATTGTAAATATCAGTTAAAAAGGTTTCTCATCAAGGAAGTAGGTTACAGGGCCCCAAGTCCAGATCTAGATTATTCCTGCCTGCCTTGAAGGACTTTGCGACCGTACACCAGACTTTTGTCTTCCTCTTTATAGACACTAAAGTGACTCAGTGAATGGGGGAGGGACAAGCCAAGGAACGGAACACCCAGAGGCCCAGCCAGATCAGTGAGGATTGGAGACCAAGGGCTCAGTGGATGACTCTGTGATGGTGTGGTGCAGGTGTGTTCTTGTTCTGATGGCCACAGAGACCTCTTCTTGTGTCTGCAGCAGGCACCAAGCTCTTATTTTGCTCTTATTTCCTTATTTCCATTCATTCTCACACAAAGTTATGGGGTTTCTGTTAGCATTCCTGCCCACCAGTGGAGAGGAAGGGCCAGACTTATGATGCCTGTCAATCACATAGGAAGCATGTGAGACACACCCATCAGGTACTGTGGAGGAGGCAAGTGGAGTCAGAATATACTGTTTCATCTTGAGAAGTGATATAGACCACAGAACTACAGTTTATGAGACCCCTGGAGGAGTGAAGCATTTGCTTTCTTTCTCCCAAATCCCCTGACTCATTTAATCCTCTATAGCCAAAAGCTGGCAGAATAATAATTTAAAAAAATGACAGAAACCTTTCTTTAGAAAGAGGTTGGAAATCAAGCTATATAGGGAGAATTATAATTGAAAACAAGAATATCACATCCAATTAGCCAACACAAACTTTATGAAAATCATTGATATTAATAGCACCTACTTTCTAGTCTCTTTCAGTGTTCTGTCCCTGCTAAGCAATCGGGTCTATACCGTTTAGTCTTTAGAGTTACTCTAAGGGAAAGGTATTATTTTGCCTTTTTCTCATGATAAAGAAGCTGAAGTATGAGAGAGCGAGAACTTCTGTAAAATGCAGCTTATCCATGTCAGAACTTAGTAGTTAAGTCCAGTTTTGTCAAAACCTAGTTTCAGAGCTGGTCACCACCAAACTCTCTGTGTTTCCTCTACCATCCCACACTGCTGGCTAAGTGTAAGGAATTAACAAAGGTCTTAACAATGACCGACCTAGGAGAGGATTAGGGCTGTCAAAAGGGTAAAGTGGGAACTGGAACATAGCTCAGTTGGCTAAGTGCTTGTTGTGAAAGCGTGAGGAGTTGAGTTTGATTCTCAGACCCAACTTGAAAAAGCTCAACATGATATGTGCTTGTAATCCCAGTGCTGGAGAGCTGGAGTCAGGTGGGTCCCTGGAACTTGCCAGCTAGCCAGCATAGCCTATACAGTAAACTCCACATCCATGAGACCCTGTTTCAGTTAAGTAGGTGGAAGGCAGCTGAGGACACATGATATCAAATGCAAACAGACACCTGCATATACCCATATTGGAACATGCACGCACACACATACACACACACACACACATACACACACACACACACACACACACACACACACACACACACACGCACCAGGAAGAATGAGGAATGACAATTACTACTTGGCTGTAGCTAAGGAAGACCCAAAGGAAGATTCGTGCTTAGATCTGAGCTGGGCAGGGTTGGCTGAGAACAGAGGTTGGTTGCATTCTTAGCTGAGCAGTTGTAGGACTTGATTTTCAATACAAGTTAGGTTTCCCAGGGGGACAGCTAGTCATTACTTATGAACCCACTCCTTCATCAGGGTACAGACATTTTTAGCCTCAGTTTCTTCATCTGTGATATGGGCATGATAGCTACCTAGAAGGTTGCTGGGAGGACTGAATTTCTAAAGAGGCATCAGCTTCCCTTTCTTCTTGCCAGTGTAGGTTCAGCATTCCAAGAGATAGGCTAGCTTCTGGTCTCTGACCTCGCAACGGAAGGATATATAGAAAGTACTTACCTGCTGTGAGAAGCCCTTCACAACACGCCTCTGCTTGAGGTTGGTCTCTCCGTCCAAGTTGGCAGTTTCCAGATGGCAGACCCCACTGGGGTCTGAGGAGAAGAGAAGGAGAATGTCAGCTGGGACAATCTCATTGCACTGCATCTGGACAAAGTCTCCCACACGCACATCCTGCCAGCGCTTCGGCCTGTAGCTTTGTTCTTTTCTAGGGTGCAAGAAAGACAGACGTCTCAGTAAGCTTTAAGACTGACTCCTCAGTGCAGTGGCTTACTTTAGATGCCAGCTTGCTGAGTCCAAAAATCACCAGGGAAGTGTCTCCATTAAGGAAATGGGTAGATCAGGTTGGTCCAGCCCAATGTGGGTGGCATCCTTCATGGGGTGTGGGGTCCCTCAGTGGTATAAGAGTAGAGGAGGCTGATCAAGCAAACATGCATCTAGGAATGAATTTTCGCTCTGCTTTTGGCCTTGATGTCCCTGCAGTAATAGCCCTGTATCCTGGACTTGTAAGCCAAATAAAATTCTTCCTCCCCTAAGTTACTTTTGGTCATGGTTTATAAAGTTCCACTTGTAAAAGGTCTGTTCCTTTGATTATTTATAATTTTAAGCAGTTCCCCAGTGTTGAGCAGGTGTTGGGCTGCACCTTTCTTTCCTGGGTGGAAGAGTACTTTAAGGAGAAGTTAACTGTGGTATTATACTGCATGGCTAGTTATCACATAAGAAAGCAAAGGTACAAAGACCAGAGATAGAGGAAGGACTGTTCTCAATTCCTGGGAGCAGAGAGGCAGTAAAAGTGAAGATATTGATCATTAAGAATGTTTGGGACACTGATAAAATGGAAACCTCTAGACACATTTAGAACATTAGTGAGAAGTTACCAGGGATGTTGACAGCCTGGAGCCCACCATAACTGGAAATCAGAGGACTGAGGAATGGGAAGGAAATGATGTACTTACCTCTCTGTAATTGATCCAACTTAGATAATAGCAGTAGCAACAAGACCTGCCAATTTCACATTTAGAACACACTGAATACTGGAATCAACATTTGTTTGCTTACATGACAATGCATTGGTATAGACATTATATGAATTTCACAAACAAACTGAGGATCAAAACTTTCTTTCCTCAATCTTGTAAAACCAGAGTTGTACAACCTGAGCTTGTATCCAGCTTGATGGCAAAGTTCACAGCTTTCACTGCTAGCCCCTCCCAGCTAGTACAACAGCATCAGCTCTTCCGTTCCCTCCTTCCCAATACACGTTGTATTTACACAGAGCTCTCATTATCAGAAAATCTTTATTACAGCCAGCCAACTATTAAACAAATTTTGCTCTCCTAAGTAATCCAGAGCTATTATTTTTCTATCTTAAAAAAAAAAGTGAATTGAAAGTATCCCTCAGAGTCCTATAAATCTTTTGGCCATGCCAAGCTATATCTAATGTCTAAGACATCCTTAATTATTCCTGGGATCATACAATTTCAAGGCCTATCCTAGATGTGTGGGTGCTTCTATGATTGTCTCTCTAATGTTCTTTTTTCAATATGGGATTTGGACCTAGAGCAATATTCCACATGGTTTTTGTTTGTTTGTTTGTTTTTGCTTTTGTTTTTGTTTTTTGGAGTCCTGCTGGCTTGAAGTTGATATCTCTAAATGTACCTGGATCTAGGGAGGCAGCTTACTTCTGTGCCATTTCTACCAGATGCTGAGCCCCTCTGGCTGTTTTTGCTGGACTCTGAGCTTCCTGGGCACAACAAGTCAAGTACTCAAAAAGCATGTCTTCCCTTCTTTGGGTTCTTTGGAGAATCTCAGCAAATCCCTCCTAAAAGCTTTGGTCATACATGGTCCCCGCAGAAGACTCCTAGCCTTTGAAATGAAGTTTTTAGCCATCTGGAAGACTGGAGGAAGACCTCATCAGAATATAAAGTCATCGATAACATTAGGATTGGTGAACAGTCTTACACCTCGAAGTGACTACAGGGAATGCAGAAATGTTCCATGGCCCTAGGAACCAAGTACAGCATCCCTGGTCTACTCCAGGGCAATAATACCAACATGGCTACCAAATGTGGGGACTGTCTTTCTGTAGCATTATAGTATTTCTTATGTGATAAAGCATGTGTCAGATTTCCACACAACTTGTGATTAGTTCCATTCACATACCCATTGTACTCCACATCTCTTCTTAAAAATGAAGAATGGGGACAGTCCTATCAACTCTATTCCCCTTATCACTTCACGGATATATTTGAAAATGTATTCATTTGTATGCTTAGGTTATATCCTCCCAGCAAAACATCCATTGCAACTCAACTCTGGGATCACCTGTTGAGTGCTGAGTTCCAAGGCTCTTTAAAGGTTGTGGGATGAACTAAATTCTCAGGGCCAAGCGAACTTTCATAGAATGGAGAAGGGATTGGTCTTCTACCATTTTATCTTTTCATTTTGAGAGGAAAAAAATAAAAAATGATTCTTAAATATTAAAGGAAACTTGCTCAAAGGAACAAAGGGCTACCCCCACCCCAGTTTATCTGTATCTCCCTTTATTTCCTCCAAGCCTTTGGCTTCCATAGCTATGGCTGGGATCCATGAGATAAAGCCTTCGGAACTGTGGGGTATCTCCCGATTACTACAACATCAACATGCAGCCTTGTGTGTCAGAATGGATTAGGGAGAAGTCCTTGAATTTGAGCATCATCTGGATGGTCATTATTTTCAGTTTCTTTATTCTGAAAGTTGTGACAAATATGTTAGGTGGGGTTGCTACACTCAGAGCCAAGTCAAGGCCAAAGCACATTCATTGGTGAATACAAGTCTGCTATTTCCACTTTTCAATAAAGATCTCCACTGCTTTCTATGGGATATAAGTAGGAACAAGGAAAGATGGAAGGCTCTGGAGGTTAGTGTGCATATATACTTATGTGTTTGAAGTAGGCTGGAATGCTAATCTTTCCATCTTCATCATGATCCATGTATCACTAGACTTGTGCTCTGTCTTCTTTATGATACTGCTTGGATCCCAGTGAGGCTACCAGCATGCTGGACAGTTGTTTCTATGTGCCAATTCTTTTCTCAGACACAAACAGGATAGGGAAGGGACATCATGGTTATTACTGGAGGTTTGTCTCTTCACTTCTGTAAAGCAGTTGCCACTACTCTGACATCCTTGTCTTTCTTCTTCATGCTTTTTATGCTTAGAATTATATTCTGTGACTTTGGATCAGGCAAAAATGACCTGTACACACAAACCCTAACCTTTCCCCCTAAACTTTTGCCTAGAAAATAGAGATTTCAGCAAATTGATGCTCCAGGCTCTGGAGTGTGGTTTGTGAAACAAGTTCCCAGAAATACTGTTCT